>NW_027284975.1:203755-419212 GCF_040894005.1 Engystomops pustulosus
GTGGTGATGATGATAAGGGGCGGTGCGTATTTGAGGATTGACAATTGTAGCATTATGACGTCAGCTGCTAGGCCCCTCCCTTCCTCCCACAATGCTCTGCGATCTCTTCCCGCGGTTTTAATTCGAAGAGAAGTGCGGGCGCAGAGGTGACGTCACGCGCGGGATGAATGACGTGGCAGAGGACCAATCAGCGCCGCGCTGTGTGTGTCAAGCGGCCAATGGCTGCAGTGGGCGGGCAGAGCGCGCTGCCCCGGCGCTCAGTGACATGGCTCCCCAGAAACACGGCGCCAGCTCCGGCCCGCCCGGACCGTCCAACCCCGCCGCCCCCATCCGGAGGCCCAAGATGGAGCACATCCAGGCCGACCACGAGCTCTTCCTGCAGGCCTTCGAGAGTCAGTATCACCCCGCGCCGTCTACACCTCATGTATATACCGTCTACACCTCACACACCTCATGTATATACCGGCTACACCTCACACACCTCATGTATATACCGTATACACCTCACACACCTCATGTATATACCGTCTACACCTCACACGCCTCATGTATATACCGTCTACACCTCACACACCTCATGTATATACCGTCTACACCTCACACACCTCATGTATATACTGTATACACCTCACACGCCTCATGTATATACCGTCTACACCTCACACACCTCATGTATATACCGTCTACACCTCACACACCTCATGTATATACCGTCTACACCTCACACACCTCATGTATATACCGTCTACACCTCACACGCCTCATGTATATACCGTCTACACCTCACACACCTCATGTATATACCGTCTACACCTCATGTATATACCGTCTACACCTCACACACCTCATGTATATACCGTCTACACCTCACACGCCTCATGTATATACCGTCTACACCTCACACACCTCATGTATATACCGGCTACACCTCACACACCTCATGTATATACCGTCTACACCTCACACGCCTCATGTATATACCGTCTACACCTCACACACCTCATGTATATACCGTCTACACCTCACACACCTCATGTATATACCGTCTACACCTCACACACCTCATGTATATACCGTCTACACCTCACACACCTCATGTATATACCGTCTACACCTACTCACCCATTGTATATACTGTATACACCTCACACACCTCATGTATATACCGTCTACACCTCGCGCATATACCGTCTACACCTCACACACCTCGCGCATATACCGTCTACACCTCACACACCTCGCGCATATACCGTCTACACCTCACACGCCTCATGTATATACCGTCTACACCTCGCGCATACACAGTCTACACCTCACACACCTCATGTACATACCGGCTACACCTCACACACCTCATGTATATACCGTCTACACCTCACACACCTCATGTGTATATACTGTATACACCTCACACACCTCATGTATATACTGTATACACCTCACACACCTCATGTATATACCGTCTACACCTCACACACCTCATGTATATACCGTCTACACCTCACACACCTCATGTATATACCGTCTACACCTCACACACCTCATGTATATACCGTCTACACCTCACACACCTCATGTATATACCGTCTACACCTCACACACCTCATGTATATACCGTCTACACCTCACACACCTCATGTATATACCGTCTACACCTCACACACCTCATGTATATACTGTATACACCTCACACACCTCATGTACATACCGGCTACACCTCACACACCTCGCGCATACACCGGCTACACCTCACACACCTCGCGCATACACCGGCTACACCTCACACACCTCGCGCATACACCGGCTACACCTCACACCCCTCGCGCATATACCGGCTACCCCTCGCGCATATACCGGCTACCCCTCGCGCGCGCCCCAATCTCAGACTCTTAGAACTTTTATTCGGCACCAGAACTTCTCCGAGTTGTGGCCTAATGATAAATCTCTCCCATTATATACATATAAGATCCTCTCGTATACATTATTTTGAAGGGGGTTTAGTATGGGTGGGACTTGTGTCAGGCTCCTCCTCCTGACTTTTCTCTCCTCCCTCCTGCAGAGCCCACCCAGATTTACCGCTTTTTGAGGACCAGGAACCTGATAGCGGTGAGTAGCCGAGCGCTGAGGATGGCCCCTCCCCTATGACCTCCATAACCTGACTGCAGACCACGCCCTCCAGCAGGAAGAGTCATAGTGCGCTTGTGATTGGCTGTAGTGGTCACATGTCTGGACACACTCCAGGAGCGGTGGTGATGTTATGGCTCTTCATACAGAATCTGCACAATCCAGAGGGAACTGCGATCATTTCTAATCCAAATATAAAAGAAAAGCACAGGAGACGCCCCGACTCCACACTGGACCAGAACTTCCCCCGACTCCAATACTGCCCACCCAGCGACCTCCTGATACACTACACACAGGACCACATCCACCGACTGCATCGGCTTAATGACCGGCCTGGGGGCGGGTACAGGAATACATAATGACCGGCCTGGGGGCGGGTACAGGAATATATAATGACTGGCCTGGGGGCGGGTACAGGAATATATAATGACTGGCCTGGGGGCGGGTACAGGAATATATAATGACCGGCCTGGGGGCGGGTACAGGAATATATAATGACTGGCCTTGGGGGGCGGGTACAGGAATACATAATGACCGGCCTGGGGGCGGGTACAGGAATACATAATGACCGGCCTGGGGGTGGGTACAGGAATACATAATGACCGGCCTGGGGGCGGGTACAGGAATACATAATGACCGGCCTGGGGGCGGGTACAGGAATACATAATGACCGGCCTGGGGGCGGGTACAGGAATACATAATGACCGGCCTGGGGTGGGTACAGGAATATATAATGACCGGCCTGGGGGGGGGGGGGGGTACAGGAATACATAATGACCGGCCTGGGGGGGGGGGGGGGTACAGGAATACATAATGACCGGCCTGGGGGGGGGGGGGGTACAGGAATATATAATGACCGGCCTGGGGGTGGGGTACAGGAATACATAATGACCGGCCTGGGGGTGGGGTACAGGAATACATAATGACCGGCCTGGGGGCGGGTACAGGAATACATAATGACCGGCCTGGGGGCGGGTACAGGAATACATAATGACCGGCCTGGGGCCGGGTACAGGAATACATAATGACCGGCCTGGGGGCGGGTACAGGAATACATTATAACCGGCCTGGGGGCGGGTACAGGAATATATAATGACCGGCCTGGGTGCGGGTACAGGAATACATAATGACCGGCCTGGGGGGGGGGGGGTACAGGAATACATAATGACCGGCCTGGGGGCGGGTACAGGAATACATAATGACCGGCCTGGGGGCGGGTACAGGAATACATAATGACCGGCCTGGGGGCGGGTACAGGAATATATAATGTCTGGCCTGGGGGCGGGTACAGGAATACATAATGACCGGCCTGGGGGGGGGGGGGGGGTACAGGAATACATAATGACCGGCCTGGGGGGGGGGGGGGTACAGGAATACATAATGACCGGCCTGGGGGCGGGTACAGGAATACATAATGACCGGCCTGGGGGCGGGTACAGGAATATATAATGTCTGGCCTGGGGGCGGGTACAGGAATACATAATGACCGGCCTGGGGGGGGGGGGGGGGTACAGGAATACATAATGACCGGCCTGGGGGCGGGTACAGGAATATATAATGTCTGGCCTGGGGGCGGGTACAGGAATACATAATGACCGGCCTGGGGGTGGGTACAGGAATGTATAATGACCGGCCTGGGGGCGGGTACAGGAATACATAATGACCGGCCTGGGGGCGGGTACAGGAATACATAATGACCGGCCTGGGGGGGGGTACAGGAATATATAATGACCGGCCTGGGGGGGGGGGTACAGGAATACATAATGACCGGCCTGGGGGGGGGGTACAGGAATACATAATGACCGGCCTGGGGGCGGGTACAGGAATACATAATGACCGGCCTGGGGGCGGGTACAGGAATACATAATGTCTGGCCTGGGGGCGGGTACAGGAATATATAATGACCGGCCTGGGGGTGGGTACAGGAATACATAATGACCGGCCTGGGGGCGGGTACAGGAATATATAATGACCGGCCTGGGGGCGGGTACAGGAATATATAATGTCTGGCCTGGGGGCGGGTACAGGAATATATAATGACCGGCCTGGGTGCGGGTACAGGAATACATAATGACCGGCCTGGGGGGGGGGTACAGGAATACATAATGACCGGCCTGGGGGGGGGTACAGGAATATATAATGACCGGCCTGGGTGCGGGTACAGGAATATATAATGACCGGCCTGGGGGCGGGTACAGGAATACATAATGACCGGCCTGGGGGGGGGGTACAGGAATACATAATGACCGGCCTGGGGGGGGGGGGGGGGTACAGGAATACATAATGACCGGCCTGGGGGCGGGTACAGGAATACATAATGACCGGCCTGGGGGCGGGTACAGGAATATATAATGTCTGGCCTGGGGGCGGGTACAGGAATACATAATGACTGGCCTGGGGGGGGGGTACAGGAATACATAATGACCGGCCTGGGGGCGGGTACAGGAATATATAATGTCTGGCCTGGGGGCGGGTACAGGAATACATAATGACCGGCCTGGGGGCGGGTACAGGAATACATAATGACCGGCCTGGGGGCGGGTACAGGAATACATAATGACCGGCCTGGGGGTGGGTACAGGAATATATAATGACCGGCCTGGGGGTGGGTACAGGAATATATAATGACTGGCCTGGGGGCGGGTACAGGAATATATAATGACCGGCCTGGGGGTGGGTACAGGAATATATAATGACCGGCCTGGGGGCGGGTACAGGAATACATAATGACCGGCCTGGGGGGGGGGGGGTACAGGAATACATAATGACCGGCCTGGGGGCGGGTACAGGAATATATAATGTCTGGCCTGGGGGCGGGTACAGGAATACATAATGACCGGCCTGGGGGTGGGTACAGGAATGTATAATGACCGGCCTGGGGGCGGGTACAGGAATACATAATGACCGGCCTGGGGGTGGGTACAAGAATATATAATGACCGGCCTGGGGGCGGGTACAGGAATATATAATGACCGTCCTGGGGGTGGGTACAGGAATATATAATGACCGGCCTGGGGGCGGGTACAGGAATACATAATGACCGTCCTGGGGGCGGGTACAGGAATACATAATGTCTGGCCTGGGGCGGGTACAGGAATATATAATGACCGGCCTGGGGGTGGGTACAGGAATACATAATGACCGGCCTGGGGGGGGGGTACAGGAATATATAATGACCGGCCTGGGGGTGGGTACAGGAATACATAATGACCGGCCTGGGGGGGGGGTACAGGAATATATAATGACCGGCCTGGGGGCGGGTACAGGAATAGATAATGACCGGCCTGGGGGCGGGTACAGGAATACATAATGACCGGCCTGGGGGGGGGTACAGGAATATATAATGACCGGCCTGGGGGTGGGTACAGGAATATATAATGACCGGCCTGGGGGGGGGTACAGGAATATATAATGACCGGCCTGGGGGGGGGGGGGGTACAGGAATACATAATGACCGGCCTGGGGGGGGGTACAGGAATATATAATGACCGGCCTGGGGGTGGGTACAGGAATACATAATGACCGGCCTGGGGGGGGGGTACAGGAATATATAATGACCGGCCTGGGGGCGGGTACAGGAATAGATAATGACCGGCCTGGGGGCGGGTACAGGAATACATAATGACCGGCCTGGGGGCGGGTACAGGAATATATAATGACCGGCCTGGGGGCGGGTACAGGAATACATAATGACCGGCCTGGGGGGGGGTACAGGAATACATAATGACCGCCCCTCGGGGTTGCGGGGGGGGGGGGTCGGGAGGCCTCGGGGGGGGGGGGGGAGTCGGGAGGCCGCGGGGGGGGGGGGTCGGGAGGCTTGGATGCTGTGGTCCTGACTCTCCTGTCTTGTCTCGCAGCCCATCTTCTTGCACCGGACGCTCACGTACATGTCTCACCGTAACTCGCGATGTAACGCCAGGAGGTAAGTGCGCATGTTGTTGTGTTGGGGACTATCCTTTTACATGCAGAGAACTGATCACACGTGTCACCCGATCCCCGGCGTCCCGGCTCCTCTGCGGGTGTCACATAACCGCATCTCGTGCACCCACATGTGCAGAGCACCACAGCAGCACCCCGGGAACCCATCCCTGGCTCTAGGGGGACCCCCTTACACCCTCCCCCTGCGCTGCCTGTGACCCCCTTACACCCTCCCCTGCGCTGCCTGTGACCCCCTTACACCCTCCCCCTGCGCTGCCTGTGACCCCCTTACACCCTCCCCCTGCGCTGCCTGTGACCCCCTTACACCCTCCCCTGCGCCCCCACCTGTGACCCCCCCTTGCGCCCCCGCTGTGACCCCTTGCGCCCCCCGCTGTGACCCCCTTGCGCCCCCCGCTGTGACCCCCTTGCGCCCCCCCCCCCCGCTGTGACCCCCTTGCGCCCCCCCGCTGTGACCCCCTGGCCCCCGTGCCTTCCCTTCTTGTACAGAAAGGCGTTTGGCGTGAATGATCTGCTGACCCGGGTGGAGAGGATGCGGGGGGAGCACGAGGCGGACAGGTAAGCTGCCAGGTGTTGTGTCTCGGAGCCGCTCCTTGTCCCTCTGTTCTCTCACCTTCTCCCCTTCTCTCCCCTCTAGTCTTTCCGCTCACCTGCAGCTGACATTCACCGGCTTCTTCCATAAAGGTGGTGAGTATCGGGGGGGGCAGGGGAGGCTGTCTCCTGGTGGGGGGAGTGGGAGGCTGTCTCCTGGTGGGGGGGGGTGGGAGGCTGTCTCCTGGTGGGGGGAGTGGGAGGCTGTCTCCTGGTGGGGGGGGGTGGGAGGCTGTCTCCTGGTGGGGGGGGTGGGAGGCTGTCTCCTGGTGGGGGAGTGGGAGGCTGTCTCCTGGTGGGGGGGGGGGGAGGCTGTCTCCTGGTGGGGGGAGTGGGAGGCTGTCTCCTGGTGGGGGGGAGTGGGAGGCTGTCTCCTGGTGGGGGGGGGTGGGAGGCTGTCTCCTGGTGGGGGGAGTGGGAGGCTGTCTCCTGGTGGGGGGGGGTGGGAGGCTGTCTCCTGGTGGGGGGGGTGGGAGGCTGTCTCCTGGTGGGGGGGGTGGGAGGCTGTCTCCTGGTGGGGGGGGGTGGGAGGCTGTCTCCTGGTGGGGGGGGGGGTGGGAGGCTGTCTCCTGGTGGGGGGGGGGGTGGGAGGCTGTCTCCTGGTGGGGGGGGGTGGGAGGCTGTCTCCTGGTGGGGGGGGGGTGGGAGGCTGTCTCCTG
Organism: Engystomops pustulosus; assembly: GCF_040894005.1. Classification (NCBI taxonomy): domain Eukaryota; kingdom Metazoa; phylum Chordata; class Amphibia; order Anura; family Leptodactylidae; genus Engystomops; species Engystomops pustulosus. The sequence continues at coordinate 211,066 of NW_027284975.1, forward strand.
GTGGGGGGGGGGGGTGGGAGGCTGTCTCCTGGTGGGGGGGGGTGGGAGGCTGTCTCCTGGTGGGGGGGGGTGGGAGGCTGTCTCCTGGTGGGAGGCTGTCTCCTGGGGGGGGGGGGGAGGCTGTCTCCTGGTGGGGGGGGGGGGAGGCTGTCTCCTGGTGGGGGGGGGTGGGAGGCTGTCTCCTGGTGGGGGGGGTGGGAGGCTGTCTCCTGGTGGGGGGGGGTGGGAGGCTGTCTCCTGGTGGGGGGGGTGGGAGGCTGTCTCCTGGTGGGGGGGGGGTGGGAGGCTGTCTCCTGGTGGGGGGGGGGTGGGAGGCTGTCTCCTGGTGGGGGGGGGGGAGGCTGTCTCCTGGTGGGGGGGTGGGAGGCTGTCTCCTGGTGGGGGGGAGGAGGCTGTCTCCTGGTGGGGGGGTGGGAGGCTGTCTCCTGGTGGGGGGGTGGGAGGCTGTCTCCTGGTGGGGGGGGTGGGAGGCTGTCTCCTGGTGGGGGAGGAGGCAGGGGGAGGAGGCTGTCTCCTGGTGGGGGAGGAGGCTGTCTCCTGGTGGGGGAGGAGGCTGTCTCCTGGTGGGGGAGGAGGCAGGGGGAGGAGGCTGTCTCCTGGTGGGGGAGGAGGCTGTCTCCTGGTGGGGGAGGAGGCAGGGGGAGGAGGCTGTCTCTTGGTGGGGGGGAGAGGTAGGGGGAGGAGTCTGTCTCCTGGTGGGGGGGAGGAGGCTGTCTCCTGGTGGGGGGGAGGAGGCTGTCTCCTGGTGGGGGGGAGGAGGCTGTCTCCTGGTGGGGGGAGGAGGCTGTCTCCTGGTGGGGGGGAGGAGGCTGTCTCCTGGTGGGGGGGAGGAGGCTGTCTCCTGGTGGGGGGGAGGAGGCTGTCTCCTGGTGGGGGGGAGGCGGCTGTCTCCTGGTGGGGGGAGGCGGCTGTCTCCTGGTGGGGGGGAGGCGGCTGTCTCCTGGTGGGGGGAGGCAGGGGGAGGAGGCTGTCTCCTGGTGGGGGGGAGGCAGGGGGAGGAGGCTGTCTCCTGGTGGGGGGGAGGCAGGGGGAGGAGGCTGTCTCCTGGTGGGGGGAGGCGGCTGTCTCCTGGTGGGGGGGAGGAGGCTGTCTCCTGGTGGGGGGGAGGCGGCTGTCTCCTGGTGGGGGGGAGGAGGCTGTCTCCTGGTGGGGGGGAGGCAGGGGAGGAGGCTGTCTCCTGGTGGGGGGGAGGCAGGGGGAGGAGGCTGTCTCCTGGTGGGGGGATAACACGTCTTGTCTCCCGCCAGATAAACCTGCTCCAATTTCTGAAAATGAACAAAACTCTGTAACGCTGGAGGTTCTGCTCGTGAAGGTGTGCCATAAGAAGCGCAAGGTAGGGGGCGCTGTGCCTGACCTCGCTGCCCCCGCCCCCTGTGCTCTGTGTGTGCCTGACCTCGCTGCCCCGCCCCCTGTGCTCTGTGTGTGCCTGACCTCGCTGCCCCGCCCTCTGTGCTCTGTGTGTGCCTGACCTCGCTGCCCCGCCCCCTGTGCTCTGTGTGTGCTTGACCTCGCTGCCCCGCCCCCTGTGCTCTGTGTGTGCTTGACCTCGCTGCCCTGTGCTCTGTGTGTGCTTGACCTCGCTGCCCCGCCCCCTGTGCTCTGTGTGTGCCTGACCTCGCTGCCCCGCCCCCTGTGCTCTGTGTGTGCCTGACCTCGCTGCCCCGCCCTCTGTGCTCTGTGTGTGCTTGACCTCGCTGCCCCGCCCCCTGTGCTCTGTGTGTGCTTGACCTCGCTGCCCCGCCCCCTGTGCTCTGTGTGTGCCTGACCTCGCTGCCCCGCCCCCTGTGCTCTGTGTGTGCCTGACCTCGCTGACCCGCCCCCCAGTGCTCTGTGTGTGCCTGACCTCGCTGCCCTGCCCCGCCCCCTGTGCTCTGTGCCTGACCTCGCTGCCCCGCCCCCTGTGCTCTGTGTGTGCCTGACCTCGCTGCCCGCCCCCCTGTGCTCTGTGTGTGCCTGACCTCGCTGCCCTGCCCCGCCCCCTGTGGTCTGTGTGTGCCTGACCTGGCTGCCCGCCCCCTGTGCTCTGTGTATGCCTGACCTCGCTGCCCCGCCCCGCCCCCTGTGCTCTGTGTGTGCCTGACCTCGCTGCCCCGCCCCCTGTGCTCTGTGTGTGCCTGACCTCGCTGCCCCGCCCCCTGTGGTCTGTGTGTGCCTGACCTGGCTGCCCCGCCCCCTGTGCTCTGTGTGTGCCTGACCTCGCTGCCCCGCCCCGCCCCCTGTGCTCTGTGTGTGCCTGACCTCGCTGCCCCGCCCCCTGTGCTCTGTGGGCGCCTGACCTCGCTGCCCCGCCCCCTGTGCTCTGTGTGTGCCTGACCTCGCTGCCCGCCCCCTGTGCTCTGTGTATGCCTGACCTCGCTGCCCCGCCCCCTGTGCTCTGTGTATGCCTGACCTCGCTGCCCCGCCCCCTGTGCTCTGTGGGCGCCTGACCTCGCTGCCCCGCCCCCTGTGCTCTGTGGGCGCCTGACCTCGCTGCCCCGCCCCTTTTGCTCTGTGTGTGCCTAACCTCGCTGCCCCGCCCCCCTGTGCTCTGTGTGTGCCTGACCTCGCTGCCCTGCCCCGCCCCCTGTGCTCTGTGTGTGCCTGACCTCGCTGCCCCGCCCCCTGTGCTCTGTGTGTGCCTGACCTCGCTGCCCCCCCCCCCCCTGTGGTCTGTGTGTGCCTGACCTGGCTGCCCCGCCCCCTGTGCTCTGTGGGCGCCTGACCTCGCTGCCCCGCCCCCTGTGCTCTGTGAGTGCCTGACCTCGCTGCCCCGCCCCCTGTGCTCTGTGTGTGCCTGACCTCGCTGCCCCGCCCCCTGTGCTCTGTGTGTGCCTGACCTCGCTGCCCTGCCCCGCCCCCTGTGCTCTGTGTGTGCCTGAACTCGCTGCCCGCCCCCTGTGCTCTGTGTGTGCCTGACCTCGCTGCCCCCCCCCCCCCCCCCTGTGGTCTGTGTGTGCCTGACCTGGCTGCCCCGCCCCCTGTGCTCTGTGGGCGCCTGACCTCGCTGCCCCGCCCCTTGTGCTCTGTGTGTGCCTAACCTCGCTGCCCCGCCCCCCTGTGCTCTGTGTGTGCCTGACCTCGCTGCCCTGCCCCGCCCCGCCCCCTGTGCTCTGTGTGTGCCTGACCTCGCTGCCCCGCCCCCTGTGCTCTGTGTGTGCCTGACCTCGCTGCCCCGCCCCCTGTGCTCTGTGTGTGCCTGAACTCGCTGCCCGCCCCCTGTGCTCTGTGTGTGCCTGACCTCGCTGCCCCCCCCCCCCCCCCTGTGGTCTGTGTGTGCCTGACCTGGCTGCCCCGCCCCCTGTGCTCTGTGGGCGCCTGACCTCGCTGCCCCCCCCCCTGTGCTCTGTGAGTGCCTGACCTCGCTGCCCCGCCCCCTGTGCTCTGTAGTACTCTGTGTGATGGGCGCTCGGCTCTTTTGCAGGATGTTAGCTGTCCCATCAGACAGGTCCCCACCGGTAAGAAGCAGGTGCCCCTGAACCCCGACCTCAGCCACCCCAAGACCAGCAGCTTCCCCTCCCTGGCCGTGTCCAGCAATGAGTTTGAGCCCAGCAATAGTCACATGGTGAAGTCCTACTCACTGCTCTTCCGGGTCACCAGAACCGCACAACGAGACTTCAACGGCCTCACAAACGGCGAGACCAACGAGAATATCGGTGAGTAACCTCCTCCCCAGAGCTGCACTCACTATTCTGCTGTATGATACCCCAGAGCTGCACTCACTATTCTGCTGTGTTATACCCCAGAGCTGCACTCACTATTCTGCTGTGTTATACCCCAGAGCTGCACTCACTATTCTGCTGTGTTATAACCCAGAGCTGCACTCACTATTCTGCTGTATTATACCCCAGAGCTGCACTCACTATTCTGCTGTATTATACCCCAGAGCTGCACTCACTATTCTGCTGTATTATACCCCGGAGCTGCACTCACTATTCTGCTGTATTATACCCCGGAGCTGCACTCACTATTCTGCTGTGTTATACCCCGGAGCTGCACTCACTATTCTGCTGTGTTATACCCCGGAGCTGCACTCACTATTCTGCTGTGTTATACCCCAGAGCTGCACTCACTATTCTGCTGTGTTATACCCCAGAGCTGCACTCACTATTCTGCTGTGTTATACCCCAGAGCTGCACTCACTATTCTGCTGTGTGATACCCCAGAGCTGCACTCACTATTCTGCTGTGTGATACCCCAGAGCTGCACTCACTATTCTGCTGTGTGATACCCCAGAGCTGCACTCACTATTCTGCTGTGTGATACCCCAGAGCTGCACTCACTATTCTGCTGCTGGTGCAGTCACTGTGTACATACATGACATTACTTATCCTGTACTGATCCTGAGTTACATCCTGTATTATACCCCAGAGCTGCACTCACTATTCTGCTGCTGGTGCAGTCACTGTGTACATACATGACATTACTTATCCTGTACTGATCCTGAGTTACATCCTGCATTATACCCCAGAGCTGCACTCACTATTCTGCTGCTGGTGCAGTCACTGTGTACATACATGACATTACTTATCCTGTACTGATCCTGAGTTACATCCTGTATTATACCCCAGAGCTGCACTCACTATTCTGCTGTATTATGCCCCGGAGCTGCACTCACTATTCTGCTGTGTTATACCCCAGAGCTGCACTCACTATTCTGCTGTGTGATACCCCCGCAGCTGCACTCAGTATTCTGCTGCGTGATACCCCCGCAGCTGCACTCAGTATTTTGCTGCGTGATACCCCCGCAGCTGCACTCAGTATTCTGCTGCGTGATACCCCCGCAGCTGCACTCAGTATTCTGCTGCGTGATACCCCCGCAGCTGCACTCAGTATTCTGCTGCGTGATACCCCCGCAGCTGCACTCACTATTCTGCTGTATGATACCCCCGCAGCTGCACTCACTATTCTGCTGTATGATACCCCAGAGCTGCACTCACTATTCTGCTGTATGATACCCCAGAGCTGCACTCACTATTCTGCTGTATGATACCCCAGAGCTGCACTCACTATTCTGCTGTATGATACCCCAGAGCTGCACTCACTATTCTGCTGTATGATACCCCAGAGCTGCACTCACTATTCTGCTTTATGATACCCCCGCAGCTGCACTCACTATTCTGCTTTATGATACCCCCGCAGCTGCACTCACTATTCTGCTGTATTATACCCCAGAGCTGCACTCACTATTCTGCTGTATGATACCCCAGAGCTGCACTCACTATTCTTCTCCGTTCTCTGTAGAGGTGACAGAGGATCCCCCTGTGAGGAGGAAAAGGAATTCTTCTAGTAGAGATGAGGAGAAGACGTTTGTAGCGCAGATGACGGTGTTTGATAAGAACAGGTAATGTATTAGTCGCCCTCGTCCTCGCCCTCTCCCCGCTGCGGGTGCTAATGGTCTCCTCGCTCTGTGCAGGCGGCTGCAGTTACTGGACGGCGAGTATGAGGTGGCCATGCAGGAGATGGAGGACTGTCCGCTCAGCAAGAAGAGAGCCACATGGGAGACCATACTGGATGGCAAGGTAAGGGGGACTGCACCTGTCTAGCTGACTGCTGGGCGTGGTGGGGAGGGGCTGAGGGGAGGGGTCTGCTGTATGGCGTCTTGCAGCTGCATAGAATTATCCACATTCTGGGGGCTCTGTGTGACTTGTGCTTTGTCTCCCCCCAGCGGTTGCCCCCGTTTGAGACTTTCTCCCAGGGTCCCACCCTCCAGTTTACCCTCAGATGGACGAGTGACTCTACAGATAAATCCACCGCACCCATCGCTAAACCCCTGGCCACCCGCAACTCTGACAGCGCCCCCCAGGAGCACCGAGCTGTGGCTGTGAAGCCCCCACAGTCTATAGGTGAGAGGCGGGGTCTGTACAGCCTCAACACATATGTCCTGCCCCCCCACACTAATGTCTGGTGTGTGTGTATATATATTATATACCTCCCCTCTAATGGCTGCTGTGTGTATATATTATATACCTCCCCACTAATGGCTGCTGTGTGTATATATATTATATACCTCCCCTCTAATGGCTGGTGTGTGTGTATATATTATATACCTCCCCACTAATGGCTGCTGTGTGTATATATATTATATACCTCCCCACTAATGGCTGCTGTGTATATATATTATATACCTCCCCTCTAATGGCTGCTGTGTATATATATTATATACCTCCCCACTAATGGCTGCTGTGTGTATATATATTATATACCTCCCCTCTAATGGCTGCTGTGTGTATATATTATATACCTCCCCACTAATGGCTGCTGTGTGTATATATATTATATACCTCCCCTCTAATGGCTGCTGTGTGTATATATTATATACCTCCCCACTAATGGCTGCTGTGTGTATATATATTATATACCTCCCCTCTAATGGCTGGTGTGTGTATATATATTATATACCTCCCCACTAATGGCTGCTGTGTGTATATATATTATATACCTCCCCTCTAGTGGCTGCTGTGTGTATATATATTATATACCTCCCCTCTAATGGCTGCTGTGTGTATATATATTATATACCTCCCTCTAATGGCTGCTGTGTGTATATATATTATATACCTCCCCTCTAATGGCTGCTGTGTATATATATTATATACCTCCCCACTAATGGCTGCTGTGTGTATATATATTATATACCTCCCCTCTAATGGCTGCTGTGTGTATATATTATATACCTCCCCTCTAATGGCTGCTGTGTATATATATTATATACCTCCCCACTAATGGCTGCTGTGTGTATATATATTATATACCTCCCCTCTAATGGCTGCTGTGTGTATATATATTATATACCTCCCCACTAATGGCTGGTGTGTGTATATATATTATATACCTCCCCACTAATGGCTGCTGTGTGTATATATATTATATACCTCCCCTCTAGTGGCTGCTGTGTGTATATATATTATATACCTCCCCTCTAATGGCTGCTGTGTGTATATATATTATATACCTCCCTCTAATGGCTGCTGTGTGTATATATATTATATACCTCCCCTCTAATGGCTGCTGTGTATATATATTATATACCTCCCCACTAATGGCTGCTGTGTGTATATATATTATATACCTCCCCTCTAATGGCTGCTGTGTGTATATATTATATACCTCCCCACTAATGGCTGCTGTGTGTATATATATTATATACCTCCCCACTAATGGCTGGTGTGTGTATATATATTATATACCTCCCCACTAATGGCTGCTGTGTGTATATATATTATATACCTCCCCTCTAATGGCTGGTGTGTGTGTATATATTATATACCTCCCCTCTGATGGCTGCTGTGTGTATATATATTATATACCTCCCCACTAATGGCTGCTGTGTGTGTATATATATATTATATACCTCCCCACTAATGGCTGCTGTGTGTATATATATTATATACCTCCCCACTAATGGCTGCTGTGTGTATATATATTATATACCTCCCCACTAATGGCTGCTGTGTGTATATATATTATATACCTCCCCACTAATGGCTGCTGTGTATATATATTATATACCTCCCCACTAATGGCTGCTGTGTGTATATATATTATATACCTCCCCACTAATGGCTGCTGTGTGTATATATATTATATACCTCCCCTCTAATGGCTGCTGTGTGTATATATTATATACCTCCCCACTAATGGCTGCTGTGTGTATATATATTATATACCTCCCCTCTAATGGCTGCTGTGTGTATATATTATATACCTCCCCACTAATGGCTGCTGTGTGTATATATATTATATACCTCCCCTCTAATGGCTGGTGTGTGTATATATATTATATACCTCCCCACTAATGGCTGCTGTGTATATATATTATATACCTCCCCTCTAATGGCTGGTGTGTGTATATATATTATATACCTCCCCACTAATGGCTGGTGTGTGTATATATATTATATACCTCCCCACTAATGGCTGGTGTGTGTATATATATTATATACCTCCCCACTAATGGCTGGTGTGTGTATATATATTATATACCTCCCCACTAATGGCTGCTGTGTATATATATTATATACCTCCCCACTAATGGCTGGTGTGTGTATATATATTATATACCTCCCCACTAATGGCTGGTGTGTGTATATATATTATATACCTCCCCACTAATGGCTGCTGTGTGTATATATATTATATACCTCCCCACTAATGGCTGGTGTGTGTATATATATTATATACCTCCCCACTAATGGCTGGTGTGTGTATATATATTATATACCTCCCCACTAATGGCTGCTGTGTGTATATATATTATATACCTCCCCTCTAATGGCTGGTGTGTGTATATATATTATATACCTCCCCACTAATGGCTGGTGTGTGTATATATATTATATACCTCCCCACTAATGGCTGCTGTGTGTATATATATTATATACCTCCCCTCTAATGTCTGGTGTGTGTATATATATTATATACCTCCCCACTAATGGCTGGTGTGTGTATATATATTATATACCTCCCCACTAATGGCTGCTGTGTGTATATATATTATATACCTCCCCACTAATGGCTGCTGTGTGTATATATATTATATACCTCCCCACTAATGGCTGCTGTGTGTATATATATTATATACCTCCCCACTAATGGCTGGTGTGTGTGTATATTATATACCTCCCCACTAATGGCTGGTGTGTGTATATATATTATATACCTCCCCTCTGATGGCTGCTGTGTGTGTGTATATTATATACCTCCCCACTAATGGCTGGTGTGTATATATATTATATACCTCCCCACTAATGGCTGGTGTGTATATATATTATATACCTCCCCACTAATGGCTGGTGTGTGTATATATATTATATACCTCCCCACTAATGGCTGCTGTGTATATATATTATATACCTCCCCTCTAATGGCTGGTGTGTGTATATATATTATATACCTCCCCACTAATGGCTGGTGTGTGTATATATATTATATACCTCCCCACTAATGGCTGCTGTGTGTATATATATTATATACCTCCCCACTAATGGCTGCTGTGTGTATATATATTATATACCTCCCCACTAATGGCTGCTGTGTGTATATATATTATATACCTCCCCTCTAATGGCTGGTGTGTGTATATATATTATATACCTCCCCACTAATGGCTGCTGTGTGTATATATATTATATACCTCCCCTCTAATGTCTGGTGTGTGTATATATATTATATACCTCCCCACTAATGGCTGCTGTGTGTATATATATTATATACCTCCCCACTAATGGCTGCTGTGTGTATATATATTATATACCTCCCCACTAATGGCTGCTGTGTATATATATTATATACCTCCCCACTAATGGCTGCTGTGTGTATATATATTATATACCTCCCCTCTAATGGCTGCTGTGTGTATATATATTATATACCTCCCCACTAATGGCTGCTGTGTGTATATATATTATATACCTCCCCTCTAATGGCTGCTGTGTGTATATATATTATATACCTCCCCACTAATGGCTGCTGTGTGTATATATATTATATACCTCCCCACTAATGGCTGCTGTGTATATATATTATATACCTCCCCACTAATGGCTGGTGTGTGTATATATATTATATACCTCCCCACTAATGGCTGCTGTGTGTATATATATTATATACCTCCCCACTAATGGCTGGTGTGTGTATATATATTATATACCTCCCCTCTAGTGGCTGCTGTGTGTATATATATTATATACCTCCCCACTAATGGCTGGTGTGTGTATATATATTATATACCTCCCCACTAATGGCTGGTGTGTGTATATATATTATATACCTCCCCACTAATGGCTGCTGTGTGTATATTATATACCTCCCCACTAATGGCTGCTGTGTGTATATATATTATATACCTCCCCACTAATGGCTGCTGTGTGTATATATATTATATACCTCCCCACTAATGGCTGCTGTGTGTATATATATTATATACCTCCCCACTAATGGCTGCTGTGTGTATATATATTATATACCTCCCCACTAATGGCTGCTGTGTGTATATATATTATATACCTCCCCACTAATGGCTGCTGTGTGTATATATATTATATACCTCCCCTCTAATGGCTGCTGTGTATATATATTATATACCTCCCCACTAATGGCTGCTGTGTGTATATATATTATATACCTCCCCACTAATGGCTGCTGTGTGTATATATATTATATACCTCCCCACTAATGGCTGCTGTGTGTATATATATTATATACCTCCCCACTAATGGCTGCTGTGTGTATATATATTATATACCTCCCCACTAATGGCTGCTGTGTATATATATTATATACCTCCCCACTAATGGCTGGTGTGTGTATATATATTATATACCTCCCCACTAATGGCTGGTGTGTGTATATATATTATATACCTCCCCACTAATGGCTGCTGTGTGTATATATATTATATACCTCCCCACTAATGGCTGCTGTGTGTATATATATTATATACCTCCCCACTAATGGCTGCTGTGTGTATATATATTATATACCTCCCCACTAATGGCTGCTGTGTGTATATATATTATATACCTCCCCACTAATGGCTGCTGTGTGTATATATATTATATACCTCCCCTCTAATGGCTGGTGTGTGTATATATATTATATACCTCCCCTCTAATGGCTGGTGTGTGTATATATATTATATACCTCCCCACTAATGGCTGCTGTGTGTGTATATATTATATACCTCCCCTCTAATGGCTGGTGTGTATATATATTATATACCTCCCCTCTAATGGCTGCTGTGTATATATATTATATACCTCCCCACTAATGGCTGGTGTGTATATATATTATATACCTCCCCTCTAATGGCTGCTGTGTGTATATATATTATATACCTCCCCACTAATGGCTGCTGTGTGTATATATATTATATACCTCCCCTCTAATGGCTGCTGTGTGTATATATATTATATACCTCCCCTCTAATGGCTGCTGTGTATATATATTATATACCTCCCCTCTAATGGTTGCTGTGTGTATATATATTATATACCTCCCCTCTAGTGGCTGGTGTGTGTGTATATTATATACCTCCCCACTAATGGCTGCTGTGTGTATATATATTATATACCTCCCCACTAATGGCTGGTGTGTGTATATATATTATATACCTCCCCACTAATGGCTGCTGTGTATATATATTATATACCTCCCCTCTAGTGGCTGGTGTGTGTGTATATTATATACCTCCCCACTAATGGCTGCTGTGTGTATATATATTATATACCTCCCCACTAATGGCTGGTGTGTGTATATATATTATATACCTCCCCACTAATGGCTGCTGTGTATATATATTATATACCTCCCCTCTAGTGGCTGGTGTGTGTGTATATTATATACCTCCCCACTAATGGTTGCTGTGTGTATATATATTATATACCTCCCCTCTAGTGGCTGGTGTGTGTATATATATTATATACCTCCCCTCTAATGGCTGCTGTGTATATATATTATATACCTCCCCACTAATGGCTGGTGTGTGTGTATATTATATACCTCCCCACTAATGGCTGCTGTGTGTATATATATTATATACCTCCCCACTAATGGCTGGTGTGTGTATATATATTATATACCTCCCCACTAATGGCTGCTGTGTGTATATATATTATATACCTCCCCACTAATGGCTGCTGTGTGTATATATTATATACCTCCCCACTAATGGCTGCTGTGTGTATATATATTATATACCTCCCCACTAATGGCTGCTGTGTGTATATATATTATATACCTCCCCACTAATGGCTGCTGTGTATATATATTATATACCTCCCCACTAATGGCTGCTGTGTATATATATTATATACCTCCCCACTAATGGCTGGTGTGTGTATATATATTATATACCTCCCCACTAATGGCTGCTGTGTGTATATATATTATATACCTCCCCACTAATGGCTGCTGTGTGTATATATATATATTATATACCTCCCCACTAATGGCTGCTGTGTGTATATATATTATATACCTCCCCACTAATGGCTGGTGTGTGTATATATATTATATACCTCCCCACTAATGGCTGCTGTGTATATATATTATATACCTCCCCACTAATGGCTGCTGTGTGTATATATTATATACCTCCCCACTAATGGCTGCTGTGTGTGTATATTATATACCTCCCCACTAATGGCTGCTGTGTGTATATATATTATATACCTCCCCACTAATGGCTGCTGTGTGTATATATATTATATACCTCCCCACTAATGGCTGCTGTGTATATATATTATATACCTCCCCACTAATGGCTGGTGTGTGTATATATATTATATACCTCCCCACTAATGGCTGCTGTGTGTATATATATTATATACCTCCCCACTAATGGCTGCTGTGTGTATATATATATATTATATACCTCCCCACTAATGGCTGCTGTGTGTATATATATTATATACCTCCCCACTAATGGCTGCTGTGTGTATATATATTATATACCTCCCCACTAATGGCTGCTGTGTGTATATATATTATATACCTCCCCTCTAGTGGCTGGTGTGTATATATATTATATACCTCCCCTCTAGTGGCTGTGTGTGTATATATATTATATACCTCCCCTCTAGTGGCTGTGTGTGTATATATATTATATACCTCCCCTCTAGTGGCTGGTGTGTATATATATTATATACCTCCCCTCTAGTGGCTGGTGTGTATATATATTATATACCTCCCCTCTAGTGGCTGGTGTGTATATATATTATATACCTCCCCTCTAGTGGCTGCTGTGTATATATATTATATACCTCCCCTCTAGTGGCTGCTGTGTGTATATATATTATATACCTCCCCACTAATGGCTGCTGTGTATATATATTATATACCTCCCCACTAATGGCTGCTGTGTATATATATTATATACCTCCCCTCTAGTGGCTGCTGTGTATATATATTATATACCTCCCCTCTAGTGGCTGGTGTATACAGCGCTCTTCCCTCCTGTATGGTAGATGATGCCCCCCGCCTTGCAGGTTGTATATATGATGGGGGGTGGGGGGGGATGTTCGGAGCTTCTGTTGTGACGGGGTTAATGATCGGGACACTGGGGCCCCCTCCTCTCCCAGACAATGGACTGGGCTAAGTTTAAGGGGTTCGGTCTTGTTGACATTGCGCTCCTGTGGGGTGGGGGGCAGGTGTGGGGGGTTTCGCATCTTCACCCCCCGGACTGTGTCTTGTGTTTACAGCTGTAAAAGAGATTCCATCCTCAGAAGCTCCGAGCAAGCGGGAGAAGGAGCCGCCGGCCGAGAGCAAGCAGAAGCTGCGCATCTTCTACCAGGTAAGTGTGGAGGACAGGACACGGGGTGGGGGGGCGGGGGAAGCTGCCCCCCAGGAGGAAAGAGGACAGGACACAGGGGGGCCGGGGGGAGCTGCACCCCAGGAGGAAAGAGGACAGGACACCCCAGGAGGAAAGAGGACAGGACACCCCAGGAGGAAAGAGGACAGGACACCCCAGGAGGAAAGAGGACAGGACACCCCAGGAGGAGAGAGGACAGGACACCCCAGGGGGAGAGAGGACAGGACACCCCAGGGGGAGAGAGGACAGGACACCCCAGGGGGAGAGAGGACAGGACACCCCAGGGGGAGAGAGGACAGGACACCCCAGGGGGAGAGAGGACAGGACACCCCAGGGGGAGAGAGGACAGGACACCCCAGGGGGAGAGAGGACAGGACACCCCAGGGGAGAGAGGACAGGACACCCCAGGGGAGAGAGGACAGGACACCCCAGGGGAGAGAGGACAGGACACCCCAGGGAGGAGAGAGGACAGGACACCCCAGGAGGAGAGAGGACAGGACACCCCAGGAGGAGAGAGGACAGGACACCCCAGGGGGAGAGAGGACAGGACACCCCAGGAGGAGAGAGGACAGGACACCCCAGGGAGGAGAGAGGACAGGACACCCCGGGAGGAGAGAGGACAGGACACCCCAGGGAGGAGAGAGGACAGGACACCCCGGGAGGAGAGAGGACAGGACACCCCAGGGAGGAGAGAGGACAGGACACCCCGGGAGGAGAGAGGACAGGACACCCCGGGAGGAGAGAGGACAGGACACCCCGGGAGGAGAGAGGACAGGACACCCCGGGAGGAGAGAGGACAGGACACCCCGGGAGGAGAGAGGACAGGACACCCCGGGAGGAGAGAGGACAGGACACCCCGGGAGGAGAGAGGACAGGACACCCCGGGAGGAGAGAGGACAGGACACCCCGGGAGGAGAGAGGACAGGACACCCCGGGAGGAGAGAGGACAGGACACCCCGGGAGGAGAGAGGACAGGACACCCCGGGAGGAGAGAGGACAGGACACCCCGGGAGGAGAGAGGACAGGACACCCCGGGAGGAGAGAGGACAGGACACCCCGGGAGGAGAGAGGACAGGACACCCCGGGAGGAGAGAGGACAGGACACCCCGGGAGGAGAGAGGACAGGACACCCCGGGAGGAGAGAGGACAGGACACCCCGGGAGGAGAGAGGACAGGACACCCCGGGAGGAGAGAGGACAGGACACCCCGGGAGGAGAGAGGACAGGACACCCCGGGAGGAGAGAGGACAGGACACCCCGGGAGGAGAGAGGACAGGACACCCCGGGAGGAGAGAGGACAGGACACCCCGGGAGGAGAGAGGACAGGACACCCCGGGAGGAGAGGGGACAGGACACCCCGGGAGGAGAGGGGACAGGACACCCCGGGAGGAGAGGGGACAGGACACCCCGGGAGGAGAGGGGACAGGACACCCCGGGAGGAGAGGGGACAGGACACCCCGGGAGGAGAGGGGACAGGACACCCCGGGAGGAGAGGGGACAGGACACCCCGGGAGGAGAGGGGACAGGACACCCCGGGAGGAGAGGGGACAGGACACCCCGGGAGGAGAGGGGACAGGACACCCCGGGAGGAGAGGGGACAGGACACCCCGGGAGGAGAGGGGACAGGACACCCCGGGAGGAGAGGGGACAGGACACCCCGGGAGGAGAGGGGACAGGACACCCCGGGAGGAGAGGGGACAGGACACCCCGGGAGGAGAGGGGACAGGACACCCCGGGAGGAGAGGGGACAGGACACCCCACACCCCGGGAGGAGAGGGGACAGGACACCCCGGGAGGAGAGGGGACAGGACACCCCGGGAGGAGAGGGGACAGGACACCCCGGGAGGAGAGGGGACAGGACACCCCGGGAGGAGAGGGGACAGGACACCCCGGGAGGAGAGGGGACAGGACACCCCGGGAGGAGAGGGGACAGGACACCCCGGGAGGAGAGGGGACAGGACACCCCGGGAGGAGAGGGGACAGGACACCCCGGGAGGAGAGGGGACAGGACACCCCGGGAGGAGAGGGGACAGGACACCCCGGGAGGAGAGGGGACAGGACACCCGGGAGGAGAGGGGACAGGACACCCCGGGAGGAGAGGGGACAGGACACCCCGGGAGGAGAGGGGACAGGACACCCCGGGAGGAGAGGGGACAGGACACCCGGGAGGGGGGGTGGACAGGAAACCCCGGAGGGGAGGGGCAGGACACCCCGGGAGGAGAGGGGACAGGACACCCCGGGAGGAGAGGGGACAGGACACCCCGGGAGGAGAGGGGACAGGACACCCCGGGAGGAGAGGGGACAGGACACCCCGGGAGGAGAGGGGACAGGACACCCCGGGAGGAGAGGGGACAGGACACCCCGGGAGGAGAGGGGACAGGACACCCCGGGAGGAGAGGGGACAGGACACCCCGGGAGGAGAGGGGACAGGACACCCCGGGAGGAGAGGGGACAGGACACCCCGGGAGGAGAGGGACAGGACACCCCGGGAGGAGAGGGGACAGGACACCCCGGGAGGAGAGGGGACAGGACACCCCGGGAGGAGAGGGGACAGGACACCCCGGGAGGAGAGGGGACAGGACACCCCGGGAGGAGAGGGGACAGGACACCCCGGGAGGAGAGGGGACAGGACACCCGGGAGGAGAGGGGACAGGACACCCCGGGAGGAGAGGGGACAGGACACCCCGGGAGGAGAGGGGACAGGACACCCCGGGAGGAGAGGGGACAGGACACCCCGGGAGGAGAGGGGACAGGACACCCCGGGAGGAGAGGGGACAGGACACCCCGGGAGGAGAGGGGACAGGACACCCCGGGAGGAGAGGGGACAGGACACCCCGGGAGGAGAGGGGACAGGACACCCCGGGAGGAGAGGGGACAGGACACCCCGGGAGGAGAGGGGACAGGACACCCCGGGAGGAGAGGGGACAGGACACCCCGGGAGGAGAGGGGACAGGACACCCCGGGAGGAGAGGGGACAGGACACCCCGGGAGGAGAGGGGACAGGACACCCCGGGAGGAGAGGGGACAGGACACCCCGGGAGGAGAGGGGACAGGACACCCCGGGAGGAGAGGGGACAGGACACCCCGGGAGGAGAGGGGACAGGACACCCCGGGAGGAGAGGGGACAGGACACCCCGGGAGGAGAGGGGACAGGACACCCCGGGAGGAGAGGGGACAGGACACCCCGGGAGGAGAGGGGACAGGACACCCCGGGAGGAGAGGGGACAGGACACCCCGGGAGGAGAGGGGACAGGACACCCCGGGAGGAGAGGGGACAGGACACCCCGGGAGGAGAGGGGACAGGACACCCCGGGAGGAGAGGGGACAGGACACCCCGGGAGGAGAGGGGACAGGACACCCCGGGAGGAGAGGGGACAGGACACCCCGGGAGGAGAGGGGACAGGACACCCCGGGAGGAGAGGGGACAGGACACCCCGGGAGGAGAGGGGACAGGACACCCCGGGAGGAGAGGGGACAGGACACCCCGGGAGGAGAGGGGACAGGACACCCCGGGAGGAGAGGGGACAGGACACCCCGGGAGGAGAGGGGACAGGACACCCCGGGGGAGAGGGGACAGGACACCCCGGGAGGAGAGGGGACAGGACACCCCGGGAGGAGAGGGGACAGGACACCCCGGGAGGAGAGGGGACAGGACACCCCGGGAGGAGAGGGGACAGGACACCCCGGGAGGAGAGGGGACAGGACACCCCGGGAGGAGAGGGGACAGGACACCCCGGGAGGAGAGGGGACAGGACACCCCGGGAGGAGAGGGGACAGGACACCCCGGGAGGAGAGGGGACAGGACACCCCGGGAGGAGAGGGGACAGGACACCCCGGGAGGAGAGGGGACAGGACACCCCGGGAGGAGAGGGGACAGGACACCCCGGGAGGAGAGGGGACAGGACACCCCGGGAGGAGAGGGGACAGGACACCCCGGGAGGAGAGGGGACAGGACACCCCGGGAGGAGAGGGGACAGGACACCCCGGGAGGAGAGGGGACAGGACACCCCGGGAGGAGAGGGGACAGGACACCCCGGGAGGAGAGGGGACAGGACACCCCGGGAGGAGAGGGGACAGGACACCCCGGGAGGAGAGGGGACAGGACACCCCGGGAGGAGAGGGGACAGGACACCCCGGGAGGAGAGGGGACAGGACACCCCGGGAGGAGAGGGGACAGGACACCCCGGGAGGAGAGGGGACAGGACACCCCGGGAGGAGAGGGGACAGGACACCCCGGGAGGAGAGGGGACAGGACACCCCGGGAGGAGAGGGGACAGGACACCCCGGGAGGAGAGGGGACAGGACACCCCGGGAGGAGAGGGGACAGGACACCCCGGGAGGAGAGGGGACAGGACACCCCGGGAGGAGAGGGGACAGGACACCCCGGGAGGAGAGGGGACAGGACACCCCGGGAGGAGAGGGGACAGGACACCCCGGGAGGAGAGGGGACAGGACACCCCGGGAGGAGAGGGGACAGGACACCCCGGGAGGAGAGGGGACAGGACACCCCGGGAGGAGAGGGGACAGGACACCCCGGGAGGAGAGGGGACAGGACACCCCGGGAGGAGAGGGGACAGGACACCCCGGGAGGAGAGGGGACAGGACACCCCGGGAGGAGAGGGGACAGGACACCCCGGGAGGAGAGGGGACAGGACACCCCGGGAGGAGAGGGGACAGGACACCCCGGGAGGAGAGGGGACAGGACACCCCGGGAGGAGAGGGGACAGGACACCCCGGGAGGAGAGGGGACAGGACACCCCGGGAGGAGAGGGGACAGGACACCCCGGGAGGAGAGGGGACAGGACACCCCGGGAGGAGAGGGGACAGGACACCCCGGGAGGAGAGGGGACAGGACACCCCGGGAGGAGAGGGGACAGGACACCCCGGGAGGAGAGGGGACAGGACACCCCGGGAGGAGAGGGGACAGGACACCCCGGGAGGAGAGGGGACAGGACACCCCGGGAGGAGAGGGGACAGGACACCCCGGGAGGAGAGGGGACAGGACACCCCGGGAGGAGAGGGGACAGGACACCCCGGGAGGAGAGGGGACAGGACACCCCGGGAGGAGAGGGGACAGGACACCCCGGGAGGAGAGGGGACAGGACACCCCGGGAGGAGAGGGGACAGGACACCCCGGGAGGAGAGGGGACAGGACACCCCGGGAGGAGAGGGGACAGGACACCCCGGGAGGAGAGGGGACAGGACACCCCGGGAGGAGAGGGGACAGGACACCCCGGGAGGAGAGGGGACAGGACACCCCGGGAGGAGAGGGGACAGGACACCCCGGGAGGAGAGGGGACAGGACACCCCGGGAGGAGAGGGGACAGGACACCCCGGGAGGAGAGGGGACAGGACACCCCGGGAGGAGAGGGGACAGGACACCCCGGGAGGAGAGGGGACAGGACACCCCGGGAGGAGAGGGGACAGGACACCCCGGGAGGAGAGGGGACAGGACACCCCGGGAGGAGAGGGGACAGGACACCCCGGGAGGAGAGGGGACAGGACACCCCGGGAGGAGAGGGGACAGGACGCAGGGGGGGCCGGGGGAAGCTGCCCCTCAGGAGGACAGGACGCAGGGGGGCCGGGGAAAGCTGCCCCCCCCCCCCGGGAGGAGAGAAGGGGTGGGGGTGGTTGGGGGAATCTGCCCCATGTGTTGCTGACCCTCTTTACCGCTCTGACTTTGCAGTTCCTGTACAATAACAACACGCGGCAGCAGACGGAGGCGCGGGACGACCTGCACTGTCCCTGGTGCACGCTGAACTGCCGCAAGCTCTACAGTCTCCTCAAACACCTGAAGCTCTGCCACAGCCGCTTCATCTTCAACTACGTGGTAAGAGGACGCCCAGGGGTCCGGGGGGGGCTGCACCTGCCTAGTGTAAGCCTGTAGGTTCGGGGTGGTAGATCCTCGGTTTACCCGCTGCTGCTTTTCCAGTATCATCCCAAAGGGGCGCGAATTGATGTGTCGATCAACGAGTGCTACGACGGCTCCTACGCTGGGAACCCTCAGGACATTCACCGCCAGCCCGGCTTTGCCTTCAGCCGGAATGGACCTGTGAAGAGGACGCCGATAACCCACATCCTGGTGTGCAGGTGAGGATGCACCGGGAGGGGGGACCTGCTGGGTCCAAGGGATGGCCCTTCTTATGTCATTCAATTGGAACTTTATTTGTTAAGACCTAAACGCACAAAGGGCGGGATGTCCGAGTTCTACGAGTCGGAGGACGGGGAGGTGGAGCAGCAGCGCACCTACAGCAGCGGCCACAACCGCCTCTACTTCCACAGCGACACTTGCCTCCCCCTGAGACCCCAGGAGATGGAGGTGGACAGTGAGGATGAGAAGGACCCTGAATGGCTGAGGGAGAAGACTATAACGGTGAGTGTCCGCAGGTGAATGGGGGGAGTCCTGCACCCAAGGGTGTCCCCTGCTAACATGCACATCGTTGGCTCTCCTACAGCAAATAGAAGAATTTTCTGATGTCAACGAAGGGGAGAAGGAAGTCATGAAGATGTGGAACCTGCATGTCATGAAACACGGGTAAGGAGGTGCGAGGCTGGGGGGGGAGGGTTTAGGAGGTGTGCGGGTGGTCCAGGGGCTGGGGGGTTAGGAGGTGCGTTTGTGGTCCAGGGAGGGGGTAGGAGTTGCGCGGTCGGTCCGGGGGCTGGGGGGGTTTGAGGAGGAGGTGCGCGGGCGGTCCGGGGGCTGGGGGGGGTTGAGGAGGAGGTGGTAGGAGGAGGTGCGCGTGCGGTCCGGGGGCTGGGGGGGTTTGAGGAGGAGGTGCGCGGGCGGTCCGGGGGCTGGGGGGGTTGAGGAGGAGGTAGGAGGAGGTGCGCGGGCGGTCCGGGGCCTGGGAGGGTTTGAGGAGGAGGTGCGCGGGCGGTCCGGGGGCTGGGGGGGGTTTGAGGAGGAGGTGCGCGGGCGGTCCGGGGGGGTTTGAGGAGGAGGTGCGCGGGCGGTCCGGGGGGGTTTGAGGAGGAGGTGCGCGGGCGGTCCGGGGGGGTTTGAGGAGGAGGTGCGCGGGCGGTCCGGGGGGGTTTGAGGAGGAGGTGCGCCGACGGTCCGGGGGGGTTTGAGGAGGAGGTGCGCCGACGGTCCGGGGGGGTTTGAGGAGGAGGTGCGCCGGCGGTCCGGGGGGGTTTGAGGAGGAGGTGCGCCGGCGGTCCGGGGGGGTTTGAGGAGGAGGTGCGCCGGGGGCTGGGGGGGTTTGAGGAGGAGGTGCGCCGGCGGGCTGGGGGGTTAGGAGGTGCGTTTGTGGTCTAGGGAGGGGGTAGGAGTTGCGCGGTCGGTCCGGGGGCTGTGGGGGTTTGAGGAGGAGGTGCGCGGGCAGTCCGGGGGCTGGGGGGGTTTGAGGAGGAGCACGAGCGCGGGCGGTCCGGGGGGGGGGGTTTAGGAGGAGCACGGGTGGAGATGATGTGAGTGGTGGTCAATGGTTGAAATCAGATGGTGTGCAGAGAGACTGGTGGGCAGGACGAAGGTTGTGTGCTGGAGAAGGTCTGCAAAGATGGGCGTATGCAGGGGTGGGGGTGTGAGTGTGCCGGAAGTTGGTTTAGACATCTTGGGAGCATCGGAAGGGGCATCTCTGGTGCACTGTGGGTTGGGCATCTGTTGAGGCATATGGGGAGTAATGAGAGGCCTGGGCGTCAGAAGAGGCATCCCAGGAGGAGTGCCTAGGGTTAGGCTTCACAAGAGGCATCTTGGGAGCAATGCTACAGCTTGGGGTCAAAAGCGGAATCTCAGGAGCAGTGCTGGGGTTGGTCTCCAAAGAGGCATTTCGGGAGCAGTTAGGAGGCGATTTTGGGGTTCATTGAGAGATCTTGGAAGCAGTGTGAAGGTGCCAAGACCGTTAAGGAATCTCAGGATCAGCGGAAGAATGCTGGACTTTGGTTGAGGTATCTCCGAAGTTGTGGGTGTTGGTTGAGACCTCTCAAGAGCAATGTGACTGCTGGACGATGTTTGAGGCATCTTTTTGGGATGGACATCTGAAAAGGCATCTTGGGAGCAGTATGAGAGCTGGGTGTCAGTTGAGGCATCTCGGGAGTGGTGTGAGGACTGGGCGTCGGTTGAGACCCCTCGGGAGCAGTTTGAGAGGGGCTGGGCATTGATTGAGGCATTTTGGGGGCATTGTAAGGTCTGGGCATCGGTTGAGGCATCTCGGGGGCAGTGTGAGGTCTGGGCATCGGTTGAGGCATCTCGGGGGCAGTGTGAGGACTGGACGTCGGTTGAGGCATCTCGGGGGCAGTGTGAGGACTGGGCGTCGGTTGAGGCATCTCGGGGGCAGTGTGAGGACTGGGCGTCGGTTGAGGCATCTCGGGGGCAGTGTGAGGACTGGGCGTCGGTTGAGGCATCTCGGGGGCAGTGTGAGGACTGGGCGTCGGTTGAGGCATCTCGGGGGCAGTGTGAGGACTGGGCGTCGGTTGAGGCATCTCGGGGGCAGTGTGAGGACTGGGCGTCGGTTGAGGCATCTCGGGGGCAGTGTGAGGACTGGGCGTCGGTTGAGGCATCTCGGGGGGCAGTGTGAGGACTGGGCGTCGGTTGAGGCATCTCGGGGGGCAGTGTGAGGACTGGGCGTCGGTTGAGGCATCTCGGGGGCAGTGTGAGGACTGGGCGTCGGTTGAGGCATCTCGGGGGCAGTGTGAGGACTGGGCGTCGGTTGAGGCATCTCGGGGGCAGTGTGAGGACTGGGCGTCGGTTGAGGCATCTCGGGGGCAGTGTGAGGACTGGGCGTCGGTTGAGGCATCTCGGGGGAAGTGTAAGGACTGGGCGTCGGTTGAGGCATCTCGGGGGGCAGTGAGAGGGACTGGGCGTCGGTTGAGGCATCTCGGGGGCAGTGTGAGGGGCTCGGTGTCTGTTGAGGCATCTCGGGGGCAGTGTGAGGGGCTGGGTGTCTGTTGAGGCATCTCGGGGGCAGTGTGAGGGGCTGGGTGTCTGTTGAGGCATCTCGGGGGCAGTGTGAGGGGCTCGGTGTCTGTTGAGGCATCTCGGTGGCAGTGTGAGGGGCTCGGTGTCAGTTGAGGCATCTCGGGGGGGCAGTGTGAGGGGCTCGGTGTCTGTTGTGGCACCTCGGGGGCAGTGTGAGGGGCTCGGTGTCGGTTGAGGCATCTCGGGGGGGCAGTGCGAGGGTCTCTGTGTCGGTTGAGGCATCTCGGGGGGGCAGTGCGAGGGGCTCGGTGTCTGTTGAGGCACCTCGGGGGCAGTGTGAGGGGCTCGGTGTCTGTTGTGGCATCTCGGGGGCCGTGTGAGGGGCTCGGTGTCTGTTGAGGCATCTCGGGGGCAGTGTGAGGGGCTCGGTGTTTGTTGAGGCATCTCGGGGGGGCAGTGTGAGGGGCTCGGTGTCTGTTGAGGCATCTCGGGGGCAGTGTGAGGGGCTCGGTGTCTGTTGTGGCATCTCGGGGGCAGTGTGAGGGGCTCGGTGTCTGTTGTGGCATCTCGGGGGCAGTGTGAGGGGCTCGGTGTCTGTTGTGGCATCTCGGGGGCAGTGTGAGGGGCTCGGTGTCTGTTGTGGCATCTCGGGGGCAGTGTGAGGGGCTCGGTGTCTGTTGTGGCATCTCGGGGGCAGTGTGAGGGGCTCGGTGTCTGTTGTGGCATCTCGGGGGCAGTGTGAGGGGCTCGGTGTCTTTGAGGCATCTCGGGGGCAGTGTGAGGGGCTCGGTGTCTGTTGAGGCATCTCGGGGGCAGTGTGAGGGGCTCGGTGTCTGTTGAGGCATCTCGGGGGCAGTGTGAGGGGCTCGGTGTCTGTTGTGGCATCTCGGGGCAGTGTGAGGGGCTCGGTGTTTGTTGAGGCATCTCGGGGGGGCAGTGTGAGGGGCTCGGTGTCTGTTGAGGCATCTCGGGGGCAGTGTGAGGGGCTCGGTGTCTGTTGTGGCATCTCGGGGGCAGTGTGAGGGGCTCGGTGTCTGTTGTGGCATCTCGGGGGCAGTGTGAGGGGCTCGGTGTCTGTTGTGGCATCTCGGGGGCAGTGTGAGGGGCTCGGTGTCTGTTGTGGCATCTCGGGGGCAGTGTGAGGGGCTCGGTGTCTGTTGTGGCATCTCGGGGGCAGTGTGAGGGGCTCGGTGTCTTTGAGGCATCTCGGGGGCAGTGTGAGGGGCTGGGTGTCTGTTGAGGCATCTCGGGGGCAGTGTGAGGGGCTCGGTGTCTGTTGTGGCATCTCGGGGCAGTGTGAGGGGCTCGGTGTCTGTTGTGGCATCTCGGGGGCAGTGTGAGGGGCTCGGTGTCTGTTGTGGCATCTCGGGGGCAGTGTGAGGGGCTCGGTGTCTTTGAGGCATCTCGGGGGCAGTGTGAGGGGCTCGGTGTCTGTTGAGGCATCTCGGGGGCAGTGTGAGGGGCTCGGTGTCTGTTGAGGCATCTCGGGGGCAGTGTGAGGGGCTCGGTGTCTGTTGTGGCATCTCGGTGGCAGTGTGAGGGGCTCGGTGTCTGTTGTGGCATCTCGGGGGCAGTGTGAGGGGCTCGGTGTCTGTTGAGGCATCTCGGGGGCAGTGTGAGGGGCTCGGTGTCTGTTGTGGCATCTCGGGGGCAGTGTGAGGGGCTCGGTGTCTGTTGAGGCATCTCGGGGGCAGTGTGAGGGGCTCGGTGTCTGTTGTGGCATCTCGGGGGCAGTGTGAGGGGCTCGGTGTCTGTTGTGGCATCTCGGGGGCAGTGTGAGGGGCTCGGTGTCTGTTGTGGCATCTCGGGGGCAGTGTGAGGGGCTCGGTGTCTGTTGTGGCATCTCGGGGGCAGTGTGAGGGGCTTGGTGTCTGAGGCATCTCGGGGGCAGTGTGAGGGGCTCGGTGTCTGTTGTGGCATCTCGGGGGCAGTGTGAGGGGCTCGGTGTCTGTTGAGGCATCTCGGGGGCAGTGTGAGGGGCTCGGTGTCTGTTGAGGCATCTCGGGGGCAGTGTGAGGGGCTTGGTGTCGGTTGGGGGGGCAGTGTGTTAGTTCTGGGCGTTGGAAGAGAAGTGTGTATGACTTTGTGTGGAGGATTGGAGTTGTAGTTATCGGTTTTATGGCTTCTTGTTCCTGCAGGTTCATTGCAGACAATCAGATGAATCATGCCTGTATGTTATTTGTGGATAATTATGGACCCAAAATTCTGAAAAAGAACCTGTGCCGGAACTTCATGCTGCACCTGGTGAGCATGCACGACTTCAACCTGATCAGCATCTCCACCATTGACCGGGCCGTGTCCAAGTTACGGGAGTTACAAGCCAAGGTGGAGCAGGCGGAGCCCCTGAGCTGCAGCGCTGAGGAGGCCGCGGCGGAGGAGCAGACGACACCCCAGGCCAACGGCTTCACCGAAAGCAACGGCAAGGAGCGAGTGCTGGAGAACGATCACACGTCATCAGGGGTCCTGAAACAGAGCAAAAAGCAGCGTTTGTGAGGACCTACCGCGCTTCCACCCCCGGGCGCCCCTGCAAAGCCATCCAAAAGTGAGCGGCTCCCCTCTCAGGCCGCAGGGCGCATTACTTTATGTTCTTTACTCCTCTTTTGTTGCTTCCAGGACAGACTGTTATTTTTAACCTTTTCATAAAGAGGTTTGTATCCCCCTCCCCACACACAATGTAGGGAAGGGACAAGACCACCATGAAATAAGTGACCCCCTCCCGCATCTAGGCGTCCATGTGATATGTTCATTCCACTGACTTTTCCCAACAAATAAACTGGATCTGGACTGTTGTGGAGCAGTTTCCTGCTGTATGTGGATGGATTGTGCCGGTTCCACCGCAGCAGCTCATCCCTTGGGGGGGCCCAGCAGGGATCTGCTTTGTTGTCTGGTTTTGGTGGTGCTCTGGGCCTTGGTACAGTTCTACATTGTCTGCTGTGTCTGGGTAGGATACAGCTCTGCATTGTCTCGCTGGGCACAGTTTTGCATTGTCTGTTTCCTCTGGGGTTCTGGGTGGGATACTGCTCTGCGTTGAATGTCCCCCAATTGGGGTCTGGGCTGCATACAGCCTTGCAGTGTTTGTACATAGTGGGGTGTGGGTCTGTTACTGTTTTTGGTAGTGCTGGGTATGGCACAGGTCTCCAGTGTCTGTTCCCGGTGGGTTTGGTCTGGGTACAGCTCCGCAGTATCGTCTGTTCTTGGTGGTTTGCTCAGCGTGCAGCTCTGCCGTATCATCTGGTCTTGTTGTTAGTTTGGTCAGGGTACAGCCCTGCAGTGTCGTCTGTTCTCGCTGGTGGTCTGAGAGGGTACAGCCCTGCAGTGTCGTCTGTTCTCGCTGGTGGTCTGAGAGGGTACAGCCCTGCAGTGTCGTCTGTTCTCGCTGGTGGTCTGAGAGGGTACAGCCCTGCGGTGTCGTCTGTTCTCGCTGGTGGTAGTCTGAGAGGGTACAGCCCTGCAGTGTCGTCTGTTCTCAGTGGTGGTCGTCTCGGATACAGCTCTGTTCTCGCTGGTGGTCTGAGAGGGTACAGCCCTGCAGTGTGGTCTGTTCTCGCTGGTGGTCTGAGAGGGTACAGCCCTGCAGTGTGGTCTGTTTTCGGTGGTGGTCTCGGAGGATACAGCCCTGCAGTGTCGTCTGTTCTCGCTGGTGGTCTGAGAGGGTACAGCCCTGCAGTGTGGTCTGTTCTCGCTGGTGGTCTGAGAGGGTACAGCCCTGCAGTGTGGTCTGTTTTCGGTGGTGGTCTCGGAGGATACAGCTCTGTTCGTGGTGGTGGTCTCGGAGGATACAGCTCTGTTCGTGGTGGTGGTCTCGGAGGGTACAGCTCTGTTCTCGGTGGTGGTCTCTGAGGGTACATCCCTGCCGTATTGTCTGTTCTTGGTGGTGGTCTGGATCGGTGGATCGTAAAGAGGTTTGTATCCCCCTCCCCACACACAATGTAGGGAAGGGACAAGACCACCATGAAATAAGTGACCCCCTCCCGCATCTAGGCGTCCATGTGATATGTTCATTCCACTGACTTTTCCCAACAAATAAACTGGATCTGGACTGTTGTGGAGCAGTTTCCTGCTGTATGTGGATGGATTGTGCCGGTTCCACCGCAGCAGCTCATCCCTTGGGGGGGCCCAGCAGGGATCTGCTTTGTTGTCTGGTTTTGGTGGTGCTC
This sequence comes from Engystomops pustulosus, assembly GCF_040894005.1. Taxonomy (NCBI): domain Eukaryota; kingdom Metazoa; phylum Chordata; class Amphibia; order Anura; family Leptodactylidae; genus Engystomops; species Engystomops pustulosus. The sequence goes on from NW_027284975.1 coordinate 237,367, forward strand.
TGGGCCTTGGTACAGTTCTACATTGTCTGCTGTGTCTGGGTAGGATACAGCTCTGCATTGTCTCGCTGGGCACAGTTTTGCATTGTCTGTTTCCTCTGGGGTTCTGGGTGGGATACTGCTCTGCGTTGAATGTCCCCCAATTGGGGTCTGGGCTGCATACAGCCTTGCAGTGTTTGTACATAGTGGGGTGTGGGTCTGTTACTGTTTTTGGTAGTGCTGGGTATGGCACAGGTCTCCAGTGTCTGTTCCCGGTGGGTTTGGTCTGGGTACAGCTCCGCAGTATCGTCTGTTCTTGGTGGTTTGCTCAGCGTGCAGCTCTGCCGTATCATCTGGTCTTGTTGTTAGTTTGGTCAGGGTACAGCCCTGCAGTGTCGTCTGTTCTCGCTGGTGGTCTGAGAGGGTACAGCCCTGCAGTGTCGTCTGTTCTCGCTGGTGGTCTGAGAGGGTACAGCCCTGCAGTGTCGTCTGTTCTCGCTGGTGGTCTGAGAGGGTACAGCCCTGCGGTGTCGTCTGTTCTCGCTGGTGGTGGTCTGAGAGGGTACAGCCCTGCGGTGTCGTCTGTTCTCGCTGGTGGTGGTCTGAGAGGGTACAGCCCTGCGGTGTCGTCTGTTCTCGCTGGTGGTAGTCTGAGAGGGTACAGCCCTGCGGTGTCGTCTGTTCTCGCTGGTGGTGGTCTGAGAGGGTACAGCCCTGCGGTGTTGTCTGTTCTCGCTGGTGGTAGTCTGAGAGGGTACAGCCCTGCGGTGTCGTCTGTTCTCGCTGGTGGTCTGAGAGGGTACAGCCCTGCGGTGTCGTCTGTTCTCGCTGGTGGTCTGAGAGGGTACAGCCCTGCGGTGTCGTCTGTTCTCGCTGGTGGTAGTCTGAGAGGGTACAGCCCTGCAGTGTCGTCTGTTCTCAGTGGTGGTCGTCTCGGATACAGCTCTGTTCTCGCTGGTGGTCTGAGAGGGTACAGCCCTGCAGTGTGGTCTGTTCTCGCTGGTGGTCTGAGAGGGTACAGCCCTGCAGTGTGGTCTGTTTTCGGTGGTGGTCTCGGAGGATACAGCCCTGCAGTGTCGTCTGTTCTCGCTGGTGGTCTGAGAGGGTACAGCCCTGCAGTGTGGTCTGTTCTCGCTGGTGGTCTGAGAGGGTACAGCCCTGCAGTGTGGTCTGTTTTCGGTGGTGGTCTCGGAGGATACAGCTCTGTTCGTGGTGGTGGTCTCGGAGGATACAGCTCTGTTCGTGGTGGTGGTCTCGGAGGGTACAGCTCTGTTCTCGGTGGTGGTCTCTGAGGGTACATCCCTGCCGTATTGTCTGTTCTTGGTGGTGGTCTGGATCGGTGGATCGGCCCGGTGGATCGGCGGTGATGACCCCCGTTTCTGGCCAGACCAACCTATTTTAATCGGGTGGTTATTGGTTATTTATTGGAGAGCTCCGCCCTGTTGTACATAGGGAGAGGTGCATAGATGTTTGATGCTATTTAATGACAGTGGGGGAGGGGTGGTGGTGGTCATGGTGGGCTTATCTACTGATGACATTTTTGGGATAATTCTGGTCTTTTGCTTTGACCCCTCTGCACACATGGTAGGCTCCGTGTAGCTAGACTGGCGATGTTTGCACACAATGCGGTGACGGCTCCTGCTCCCTCCTGTCCTGTAACCTTTTGTCCATTTCTAATAAACTATAAATGAATCCCGGGGCCCCCTGCCTCGTCTGTGGTGACCCGGGGCCCCCTGCCTCAGCAGAAGACACTGAATTTGAACAGTCAAAATTATAAAACTTTATTTATCTCTGTAACAAAACAATGGTTGGTGTAGAAGAAAAGCCATAGGGGAGGTGGATGTATCACAGCAATGGCTCCAGCAATGAGGTACCCTGTGCCGTGGAGCCGGAGGTATTTCACCTGGGCAGGTGATGTTGAGTGTGCCCCTAAGTGCATAAATATTTAGCTCTGCCCCCACCCCAGTGGGAGGAGCCACTACACTGAACGCTACACATGGAAGAACATGGCGCCAGAAAACAAAGGCTATGACTAAAAAAAATATATATACATTTCATAATGGACCCTGAGCTGGGGGCACCCCAGGAGGGGGAGCGCCGATAATACTGGAGGTAATGTGTGCATCATACAGCAACGAACCAAAGAGGGGCGAGCGGCTCCCCGGAAAACGCCCTCAAAATTGTCTAATAAGATGCTCAAATCAGTGAAGCAACAGCTCATCACATGAGGGACACAGCCAGCCGGACCACGCGAATGAGACCTCCGCCCATCACGTATCTGAGAGGGACACAGCCAACCGGACCACGGCGAATGAGACCTCCGCCCATCACATATCTGAGAGGGACGCAGCCAGCCGGACCACGCGAATGAGACCTCCGCCCATCACGTATCTGAGAGGGACACAGCCAACCGGACCACGGCGAATGAGACCTCCGCCCATCACATATCTGAGAGGGACGCAGCCAGCCGGACCACGGCGAATGAGACCTCCGCCCATCACGTATCTGAGAGGGACACAGCCAACCGGACCACGGCGAATGAGACCTCCGCCCATCACATATCTGAGAGGGACGCAGCCAGCCGGACCACGGCGAATGAGACCTCCGCCCATCACGTATCTGAGAGGGACACAGCCAACCGGACCACGGCGAATGAGACCTCCGCCCATCACGTATCTGAGAGGGACACAGCCAACCGGACCACGGCGAATGAGACCTCCGCCCATCACATATCTGAGAGGGACACAGCCAACCGGACCACGGCGAATGAGACCTCCGCCCATCACGTATCTGAGAGGGACACAGCCAACCGGACCACGGCGAATGAGACCTCCGCCCATCACATATCTGAGAGGGACGCAGCCAGCCGGACCACGGCGAATGAGACCTCCGCCCATCACGTATCTGAGAGGGACACAGCCAACCGGACCACGGCGAATGAGACCTCCGCCCATCACATATCTGAGAGGGACACAGCCAACCGGACCACGGCGAATGAGACCTCCGCCCATCACATATCTGAGAGGGACACAGCCAACCGGACCACGGCGAATGAGACCTCCGCCCATCACGTATCTGAGAGGGACACAGCCAACCGGACCACGGCGAATGAGACCTCCGCCCATCACATATCTGAGAGGGACACAGCCAACCGGACCACGGCGAATGAGACCTCCGCCCATCACGTATCTGAGAGGGACACAGCCAACCGGACCACGGCGAATGAGACCTCCGCCCATCACGTATCTGAGAGGGACACAGCCAACCGGACCACGGCGAATGAGACCTCCGCCCATCACATATCTGAGAGGGACGCAGCCAACCGGACCACCCGAATGAGACCCCCGCCCATCACATATCTGAGAGGGACGCAGCCAACCGGACCACCCGAATGAGACCCCCGCCCATCACATATCTGAGAGGGACGCAGCCAACCGGACCACCCGAATGAGACCCCCGCCCATCACATATCTGAGAGGGACGCAGCAAGCCGGACCATGGCTAATGAGACCCCCGCCCATCACATATCTGAGAGGGACGCAGCCAACCGGACCACGCGAATGAGACCCCCACACATCACATATCTGAGAGGGACGCAGCCAGCCGGACTACGCGAATGAGACCCCACCCATCACATATCTGAGAGGGACACAGCCAACCGGACCATGCCGAAAGAGACCGAGACCTCCCGCCCATCACATAGCTGAGAGCGCGCTAGAGGGACACAGCGAAAGAGGACGAGCCCCCTGCCCATCACAAAGATGAGAGCGTGCTAGAGGGACACAGCCAGCCGGACCAAAGACATCGAGACCTCCCGCCCATCACATAGCTGAGAGCGTGCTAGAGGGACGCAGCCAGCCGGGCCACAGCGAAAGAGACCGAGGACCCCCACGCATCACATAGCTGAGAGCGTGCTAGAGGGACGCAGCCAGCCGGGCCACAGCGAAAGAGCCCGAGGACCCCCACGCATCACATAGCTGAGAGCGTGCTAGAGGGACGCAGCCAGCCGGGCCACAGCGAAAGAGCCCGAGGACCCCCACGCATCACATAGCTGAGAGCGTGCTAGAGGGACGCAGCCAGCCGGGCCACAGCGAAAGAGCCCGAGGACCTCCACGCATCACATAGCTGAGAGCGTGCTAGAGGGACACAGCCAAACAGACCAAAGAGAAAGAGACCGAGGACCCCCACCCATCACATAGCTGAGAGCGTGCTAGAGGGACACAGCCAAACAGACCAAAGAGAAAGAGACCGAGGACCCCCACCCATCACATAGCTGAGAGCGTGCTAGAGGGACACAGCCAAACAGACCAAAGAGAAAGAGACCGAGGACCCCCACCCATCACATAGCTGAGAGCGTGCTAGAGGGATGCAGCCAACCAGACCACGGGGGAAGATTGGGAAACGGAGTGAGACTTGGCTGAACCCTGCCGGGATCATATAGCGGCAGCAGGCGGAAGTGAAGGGGCGGAGTTGTGGGCTGGGTCTGGCTATAATTCACTTCTCTTGGAGCCTCGTTAGGATATGGATCTAATCATATTGGTAAAAGGTACCATTCCAACCAATCAGCGCCAATCTTGTCATGTGACTCCGCCCTGATGCATCATATTCATCTCTCAGAAAACTAGAACACCAGAACCTTCCAACCGGGGTGGAAAAATGAGCATCCAAAATACAGACAATCACATGACTGCTCCAACAGCCAATCAAAGACCACCTCACGGTTCCCAGAGCCGATGGTCACTCTGTGCCTACGCTGTGGCCCCTCACTGTTGGCCCCCAGGCTGACGAGCTCCATATCAAATGTAATGGCAGATCCTGGGGAGATAGGGGGCAGCTGATTGGTCATCTCCTTCCCGTTCACAAAGACCGCACCTGCAAGAGACGAGAAATTGGTGATGTCCCAGCGAGACCACGACGTAAGGGCAGCAGCAGAGGACTTACCGCTCGAGCTCATACACACAGCGCCCTCCCTCTGCAGGGACTCCAGGCCGTCCACCTTCCTCACGCAGACCCCAATACTGTCCCTCCGATCCGAGGCCCCAGCCGTCTCCACCCTACAGGGGGCACCACATTGTCACACAGCTGCAGCCGACATCCCGGAGGAACCTGCCCCACCCTACTTTACCTGAATGTCAGCGTCTGCCCCGGGTGGTAGGTGGGTGCCTTGGAGTACAGGACCTCGTGCTGCAGGGAATCGTTACGGAGGGCGATGTTACGGCGACTGCTCAGGCTGTAGCAGTCCAGACCCAGGCTCCACTCTGCCGGAAACAATGACAGGTCAACAATGAGAGCAGAGCACTCACCGTGCAGGATGAGGGTGGTGCGCGGCAGCCAATGACAGCAGAGAGCACAACACTTACCAGCAGGGCGAGGGTGATGCGCCACAGCTGCAGCCAATAACAGCAGGGGGCTGTAGAGAGCAGGACACTCACCATGCAGGATGAGGGCAATGCATCAAAGCTGCACCAAATGACAGCAGGGGAAAGTAGAGAGAGGAGCACTTACCAATCAGGGTGAGGGTGGTGCGCTCCAGCCAATGACAGCAGAGAGCAGGACACTCAGTGCTACGGCTATGGACAGTGGGGGACGGATGAGAGCAGGACACTCACCGTGCGGGATGAGGGTGGTCCGCCCCAGCTGCGGCACACTCCATGGGCTCCACTCCTGACGCCCGTCCCCCCGAGCACAGACTCTAAACTGGTAATCCATGTGGGGGTCAATGTGCAGCACAATAAACTCGCACTCGCTGCCCACATAAGCGTCTTCAAAGTGCCCGGCCGCGCCCCTCCGATACTGCAGCCGGAAATCCCGGGGTGCAAAGTCCTCGTCCACCTGTGGGGGGGACACACAATCAGCTGGGGGGGGGGGGGGGGGGGGGGCACGCGCACACGATCAGCAGGGGGGATCCGCACACAGACCTTGCACCATCGCACCAGGATTGCGCCGGGTCTCTCCAGCAGCTCCTCCACCTGCACCGGGGGTCTGGAGGCCACCGCTCCGAGCCGGGAGATGTGATCCCGGGCCATGGACAGGAAGGCGTCGTCCAGCTGAGCCGACAGGCAGGGGACCTCCACCAGCGAGGGGACCTCCGGCAAACTGCACACACACCACCGTAAGTACGGAGCACCCACAACAAGCCTGCCCCCGGCGCACCCCAGCGCACCCTCACCTGTCCAGCTGGATGTGCAGAGCTTTAGTGGTGAAGTTACACAGGTCCTGGTGGTCCCCAGCGCTACACGACACCGCGACCTCCCCTGAAGAAGAGGAGCATCACAGGTCACCAACACAGAGAGAGTGCACCCACCCAAGCCCCTCCCCCTTGCAGAGTGCACCCACCCAAGCCCCTCCCCCCGCAGAGTGCACCCACCCAAGCCCCTCCCCCCCGCAGAGTGCACCCACCCAAGCCCCCCCCCCCGCAGAGACTGCAACCACCCAAGTCATCCCCTGCAGAGAGTGCACCCACCCAAGCTACACCCCCCGCAGAGTGCACCCACCCAAGCCCCTCCCCCCCGCAGAGACTGCAACCACCCAAGTCATCCCCTGCAGAGTGCAACCACCCAAGCCTCTGCCCCCGCAGAGAGAGCACCCACCCAAGCCCCTCCCCCCCGCAGAGTGCACCCACCCAAGCCCCTCCCCCCCCGCAGAGAGTACACCCACCCAAGTCATCCCCTGCAGAGAGTACACCCACCCAAGCCCCTCCCCCCGCAGAGAGTACACCCACCCAAGCCCCTCCCCCCGCAGAGATTACACCCACCCAAGTCATCCCCTGCAGAGAGTGCACCCACCCAAGCTACACCCCCCGCAGAGAGTACACCCACCCAAGCCCCTCCCCCCGCAGAGAGTACACCCACCCAAGTCATCCCCTGCAGAGAGTACACCCACCCAAGCCCCTCCCCCCGCAGAGAGTACACCCACCCAAGCCCCTCCCCCCGCAGAGAGTACACCCACCCAAGTCATCCCCTGCAGAGAGTGCACCCACCCAAGCTACACCCCCCGCAGAGTGCACCCACCCAAACCCCCCCCCCCCCCCCGCAGAGAGTGCACCCACCCAAGTCATCCTCCTGCAGAGTGCACCCACCCCCGGCAGAGAGTGCACCCACCCGAGTCATCCTCCCGCAGAGAGTGCACCCACCCAAGCCGACCCCCCGCAGAGAGTGCACCCACCCAAGCTACACCCCTGCAGAGAGTGCACCCACCCAAGTCATCCTCCTGCAGAGAGTGCACCCACCCAAGTCATCCTCCTGCAGAGATTGCACCCACCCAAGTCATCCTCCCCCGCAGAGTGCACCCACCCAAGTCATCCTCCCCCGCAGAGTGCACCCACCCAAGTCATCCTCCTGCAGAGATTGCACCCACCCAACCCCCCTCCCCCGCAGAGTGCACCCACCCAAGTCATCCTCCTGCAGAGAGTGCACCCACCCAACCCCCCTCCCCCGCAGAGTGCACCCACCCAAGTCATCCTCCTGCAGAGATTGCACCCACCCAACCCCCCTCCCCCGCAGAGTGCACCCACCCAACCCCCCTCCCCCGCAGAGTGCACCCACCCAAGTCATCCTCCTGCAGAGATTGCACCCACCCAACCCCCCTCCCCCGCAGAGTGCACCCACCCAAGTCATCCTCCTGCAGAGAGTACACCCACCCAACCCCCCTCCCCCGCAGAGTGCACCCACCCAAGTCATCCTCCTGCAGAGAGTGCACCCACCCAACCCCCCTCCCCCGCAGAGTGCAGGTGCGGGTGGCATTCGGTGCTCACCCTAGGACACCTACCTTCCCGCAGCAGACTCTCTGCGGCGCTCACCCCCTGCTCCAGCAGCTTCTGGCACTCGTCGAGGGGTTTGATGTTTTCGCTCTCGATGGCGTCCACCTCCTGCAGCAGCGCGACCAGACGATCCTCCAGCATCTGCCCCACCGCGCTGCACACACCCAGGAAGTGCTCCCGGAGCCCCAGCCGCGTCTGCGCCGCACTGTCCCGGATCTACACAGTAACAGCATGCAGAGACGTATAACATATACAGGGGACACGGGGGGGTGGGGGGTCCCCCCTCTGTGTATATTGGGGGGCGGGGGTCCCCCCTCTGTGTATATTGGGGGGCGGGGGTCCCCCCTCTGTGTATATTGGGGGGCGGGGGTCCCCCCTCTGTGTATATTGGGGGGCGGGGGTCCCCCCTCTGTGTATATTGGGCGGCGGGGGTCCCCCCTCTGTGTATATTGGGGGGCGGGGGTCCCCCCTCTGTGTATATTGGGCGGCGGGGGTCCCCCCTCTGCGTATATTGGGCGGCGGGGGTCCCCCCTCTGCGTATATTGGGCGGCGGGGGTCCCCCCTCTGCGTATATTGGGCGGCGGGGGTCCCCCCTCTGCGTATATTGGGCGGCGGGGGTCCCCCCTCTGCGTATATTGGGCGGCGGGGGTCCCCCCTCTGCGTATATTGGGCGGCGGGGGTCCCCCCTCTGCGTATATTGGGCGGCGGGGGTCCCCCCTCTGCGTATATTGGGCGGCGGGGGTCCCCCCTCTGCGTATATTGGGCGGCGGGGGTCCCCCCTCTGCGTATATTGGGCGGCGGGGGTCCCCCCTCTGCGTATATTGGGCGGCGGGGGTCCCCCCTCTGCGTATATTGGGCGGCGGGGGTCCCCCCTCTGCGTATATTGGGCGGCGGGGGTCCCCCCTCTGCGTATATTGGGCGGCGGGGGTCCCCCCTCTGCGTATATTGGGCGGCGGGGGTCCCCCCTCTGCGTATATTGGGCGGCGGGGGTCCCCCCTCTGTGTATATTGGGGGGCGGGGGTCCCCCCTCTGTGTATATTGGGCGGCGGGGGTCCCCCCTCTGTGTATATTGGGCGGCGGGGGTCCCCCCTCTGTGTATATTGGGGGGCGGGGGTCCCCCCTCTGTGTATATTGGGCGGCGGGGGTCCCCCCTCTGTGTATATTGGGCGGCGGGGGTCCCCCCTCTGCGTATATTGGGCGGCGGGGGTCCCCCCTCTGCGTATATTGGGCGGCGGGGGTCCCCCCTCTGCGTATATTGGGCGGCGGGGGTCCCCCCTCTGCGTATATTGGGCGGCGGGGGTCCCCCCTCTGCGTATATTGGGCGGCGGGGGTCCCCCCTCTGCGTATATTGGGCGGCGGGGGTCCCCCCTCTGCGTATATTGGGCGGCGGGGGTCCCCCCTCTGCGTATATTGGGCGGCGGGGGTCCCCCCTCTGCGTATATTGGGCGGCGGGGGTCCCCCCTCTGCGTATATTGGGCGGCGGGGGTCCCCCCTCTGCGTATATTGGGCGGCGGGGGTCCCCCCTCTGCGTATATTGGGCGGCGGGGGTCCCCCCTCTGCGTATATTGGGCGGCGGGGGTCCCCCCTCTGCGTATATTGGGCGGCGGGGGTCCCCCCTCTGCGTATATTGGGCGGCGGGGGTCCCCCCTCTGCGTATATTGGGCGGCGGGGGTCCCCCCTCTGCGTATATTGGGCGGCGGGGGTCCCCCCTCTGTGTATATTGGGCGGCGGGGGTCCCCCCTCTGTGTATATTGGGCGGCGGGGGTCCCCCCTCTGTGTATATTGGGCGGCGGGGGTCCCCCCTCTGTGTATATTGGGCGGCGGGGGTCCCCCCTCTGTGTATATTGGGCGGCGGGGGTCCCCCCTCTGTGTATATTGGGCGGCGGGGGTCCCCCCTCTGTGTATATTGGGCGGCGGGGGTCCCCCCTCTGTGTATATTGGGCGGCGGGGGTCCCCCCTCTGTGTATATTGGGCGGCGGGGGTCCCCCCTCTGTGTATATTGGGGGGCGGGGGTCCCCCCTCTGTGTATATTGGGGGGCGGGGGTCCCCCCTCTGTGTATATTGGGGGGCGGGGGTCCCCCCTCTGTGTATATTGGGGGGCGGGGGTCTCCCCTCTGTGTATATTGGGGGGCGGGGGTCTCCCCTCTGTGTATATTGGGGGGCGGGGGTCTCCCCTCTGTGTATATTGGGGGGCGGGGGTCTCCCCTCTGTGTATATTGGGGGGCGGGGGTCTCCCCTCTGTGTATATTGGGGGGCGGTGGGCTCCCCTCTGTGTATATTGGGGGGCGGTGGGCTCCCCTCTGTGTATATTGGGGGGCGGGGGTCTCCCCTCTGTGTATATTGGGGGCGGGGCCCCCTCTGTGTATATTGGGGGCGGGGCCCCCTCTGTGTATATTGGGGGGCGGGGGTCCCCCCTCTGTGTATATTGGGGGGCGGGGGTCCCCCCTCTGTGTATATTGGGGGGCGGGGGTCTCCCCTCTGTGTATATTGGGGGCGGGGCCCCCTCTGTGTATATTGGGGCGGGGGTCTCCCCTCTGTGTATATTGGGGGGCGGGGGTCTCCCCTCTGTGTATATTGGGGGGCGGGGGTCTCCCCTCTGTGTATATTGGGGGGCGGGGGTCCCCCCTCTGTGTATATTGGGGGGCGGGGGTCCCCCCTCTGTGTATATTGGGGGCGGGGGTCTCCCCTCTGTGTATATTGGGGGCGGGGGCCCCCTCTGTGTATATTGGGGCGGGGGGCTCCCCTCTGTGTATATTGGGGGGCGGGGGGCTCCCCTCTGTGTATATTGGGGGGCTCCCCTCTGTGTATATTGGGGGGCGGGGGGCTCCCCTCTGTGTATATTGGGGGGCTCCCCTCTGTGTATATTGGGGCGGGGGTCCCCCTGACCTGTGTCCGGGCCTGGCTCAGGGCCTGCAGGCGGCCGCTCAGCTCCCGGCTGTAGTTCCGTGCGGCCTCCATGCTCTCCCGCGCCTCCAGCAGCAGCCCCTCCCGCTCCGCCATCCTCCGGCTCCTCTGCGGAAGCGACACTACAAGTCCCGGCATGCACCGGGCGGAGGCGTGGCCGCCGGACACACCCCTCCACTACAAGCTTTATTGACAATGGAGCACAGAAACAATGCGGCCGACAGTGCAGGGAAGTGACCGCACAGAAACCGCGTAGTCACTGCGCGGTATCCCCATCATACGCGGTGCGGTGTATAGAGGTGTATGGGCTGCGGTGTATACATCATACGCGGTGCGGTGTATAGAGGTGTATGGGCTGCGGTGTATACATCATACACGGTGCGGTGTATAGAGGTGTATGGGCTGCGGTGTATACATCATACACGGTGCGGTGTATAGAGGTGTATGGGCTGCGGTGTATACATCATACACGGTGCGGTGTATAGAGGTGTATGGGCTGCGGTGTATACATCATACACGGTGCGGTGTATAGAGGTGTATGGGCTGCGGTGTATACATCATACACGGTGCGGTGTATAGAGGTGTATGGGCTGCGGTGTATACATCATACACGGTGCGGTGTATAGAGGTGTATGGGCTGCGGTGTATACATCATACGCGGTGCGGTGTATAGAGGTGTATGGGCTGCGGTGTATACATCATACACGGTGCGGTGTATACATCATACACGGTGCGGTGTATACATCATACACGGTGCGGTGTATACATCATACACGGTGCGGTGTATAGAGGTGTATGGGCTGCGGTGTATACATCATACACGGTGCGGTGTATAGAGGTGTATGGGCTGCGGTGTATACATCATACACGGTGCGGTGTATAGAGGTGTATGAGCTGCGGTGTATACATCATACACGGTGCGGTGTATAGAGGTGTATGGGCTGCGGTGTATACATCATACACGGTGCGGTGTATAGAGGTGTATGGGCTGCGGTGTATACATCATACACGGTGCGGTGTATAGAGGTGTATGGGCTGCGGTGTATACATCATACACGGTGCGGTGTATAGAGGTGTATGGGCTGCGGTGTATACATCATACACGGTGCGGTGTATAGAGGTGTATGGGCTGCGGTGTATACATCATACACGGTGCGGTGTATAGAGGTGTATGGGCTGCGGTGTATACATCATACACGGTGCGGTGTATAGAGGTGTATGGGCTGCGGTGTATACATCATACACGGTGCGGTGTATAGAGGTGTATGGGCTGCGGTGTATACATCATACACGGTGCGGTGTATACATCATACACGGTGCGGTGTATAGAGGTGTATGGGCTGCGGTGTATACATCATACACGGTGCGGTGTATAGAGGTGTATGGGCTGCGGTGTATACATCATACACGGTGCGGTGTATAGAGGTGTATGGGCTGCGGTGTATACATCATACACGGTGCGGTGTATAGAGGTGTATGGGCTGCGGTGTATACATCATACACGGTGCGGTGTATAGAGGTGTATGGGCTGCGGTGTATACATCATACGCGGTGCGGTGTATAGAGGTGTATGGGCTGCGGTGTATACATCATACACGGTGCGGTGTATAGAGGTGTATGGGCTGCGGTGTATACATCATACACGGTGCGGTGTATAGAGGTGTATGGGCTGCGGTGTATACATCATACACGGTGCGGTGTATAGAGGTGTATGGGCTGCGGTGTATACATCATACGCGGTGCAGTGTATAGAGGTGTATGGGCTGCGGTGTATACATCATACACGGTGCGGTGTATAGAGGTGTATGGGCTGCGGTGTATACATCATACACGGTGCGGTGTATAGAGGTGTATGGGCTGCGGTGTATACATCATACACGGTGCGGTGTATAGAGGTGTATGGGCTGCGGTGTATACATCATACACGGTGCGGTGTATAGAGGTGTATGGGCTGCGGTGTATACATCATACACGGTGCGGTGTATAGAGGTGTATGGGCTGCGGTGTATACATCATACACGGTGCGGTGTATAGAGGTGTATGAGCTGCGGTGTATACATCATACACGGTGCGGTGTATAGAGGTGTATGGGCTGCGGTGTATACATCATACGCGGTGCGGTGTATAGAGGTGTATGGGCTGCGGTGTATACATCATACGCGGTGCGGTGTATAGAGGTGTATGAGCTGCGGTGTATACATCATACACGGTGCGGTGTATAGAGGTGTATGAGCTGCGGTGTATACATCATACACGGTGCGGTGTATAGAGGTGTATGGGCTGCGGTGTATACATCATACACGGTGCGGTGTATAGAGGTGTATGGGCTGCGGTATCCCCATCATACACGGTGCGGTGTATAGAGGTGTATGGGCTGCGGTGTATACATCATACACGGTGCGGTGTATGGGCTGCGGTGTATACATCATACACGGTGCGGTGTATAGAGGTGTATGAGCTGCGGTGTATACATCATACACGGTGCGGTGTATACATCATACACGGTGCGGTGTATAGAGGTGTATGGGCTGCGGTGTATACATCATACGCGGTGCGGTGTATAGAGGTGTATGGGCTGCGGTGTATACATCATACGCGGTGCGGTGTATAGAGGTGTATGGGCTGCGGTGTATACATCATACACGGTGCGGTGTATAGAGGTGTATGGGCTGCGGTGTATACATCATACACGGTGCGGTGTATGGGCTGCGGTGTATACATAATACGCGGTGCGGTGTATAGAGGTGTATGGGCTGCGGTGTATACATCATACACGGTGCGGTGTATAGAGGTGTATGGGCTGCGGTGTATACAGCATACACGGTGCGGTGTATAGCGGTGTATGGGCTGCGGTGTATACATCATACGCGGTGCGGTGTATAGAGGTGTATGAGCTGCGGTGTATACATCATACACGGTGCGGTGTATAGAGGTGTATGGGCTGCGGTGTATACATCATACACGGTGCGGTGTATAGAGGTGTATGTGCTGCGGTGTATACATCATACACGGTGCGGTGTATAGAGGTGTATGGGCTGCGGTGTATACATCATACACGGTGCGGTGTATACATCATACACGGTGCGGTGTATAGAGGTGTATGGGCTGCGGTGTATACATCATACACGGTGCGGTGTATAGAGGTGTATGGGCTGCGGTGTATACATCATACACGGTGCGGTGTATAGAGGTGTATGGGCTGCGGTGTATACATCATACACGGTGCGGTGTATAGAGGTGTATGGGCTGCGGTGTATACATCATGCACGGTGCGGTGTATAGAGGTGTATGGGCTGCGGTGTATACATCATACACGGTGCGGTGTATAGAGGTGTATGGGCTGCGGTGTATACATCATACACGGTGCGGTGTATAGAGGTGTATGGGCTGCGGTGTATACATCATACACGGTGCGGTGTATAGAGGTGTATGTGCTGCGGTGTATACATCATACACGGTGCGGTGTATAGAGGTGTATGGGCTGCGGTGTATACATCATACACGGTGCGGTGTATAGAGGTGTATGGGCTGCGGTGTATACATCATACACGGTGCGGTGTATACATCATACACGGTGCGGTGTATAGAGGTGTATGGGCTGCGGTGTATACATCATACACGGTGCGGTGTATAGAGGTGTATGGGCTGCGGTGTATACATCATGCACGGTGCGGTGTATAGAGGTGTATGGGCTGCGGTGTATACATCATACACGGTGCGGTGTATAGAGGTGTATGGGCTGCGGTGTATACATCATACACGGTGCGGTGTATAGAGGTGTATGGGCTGCGGTGTATACATCATACACGGTGCGGTGTATAGAGGTGTATGGGCTGCGGTGTATACATCATACACGGTGCGGTGTATAGAGGTGTATGGGCTGCGGTGTATACATCATACACGGTGCGGTGTATAGAGGTGTATGGGCTGCGGTGTATACATCATACACGGTGCGGTGTATAGAGGTGTATGGGCTGCGGTGTATACATCATACACGGTGCGGTGTATAGAGGTGTATGGGCTGCGGTGTATACATCATACACGGTGCGGTGTATAGAGGTGTATGGGCTGCGGTGTATACATCATACACGGTGCGGTGTATAGAGGTGTATGGGCTGCGGTGTATACATCATACACGGTGCGGTGTATAGAGGTGTATGGGCTGCGGTGTATACATCATACACGGTGCGGTGTATAGAGGTGTATGGGCTGCGGTGTATACATCATACACGGTGCGGTGTATAGAGGTGTATGGGCTGCGGTGTATACATCATACGCGGTGCGGTGTATAGAGGTGTATGGGCTGCGGTGTATACATCATACACGGTGCGGTGTATAGAGGTGTATGGGCTGCGGTGTATACATCATACGCGGTGCGGTGTATAGAGGTGTATGGGCTGCGGTGTATACATCATACACGGTGCGGTGTATAGAGGTGTATGGGCTGCGGTGTATACATCATACACGGTGCGGTGTATACATCATACACGGTGCGGTGTATAGAGGTGTATGGGCTGCGGTGTATACATCATACACGGTGCGGTGTATAGAGGTGTATGGGCTGCGGTGTATACATCATACACGGTGCGGTGTATAGAGGTGTATGGGCTGCGGTGTATACATCATACACGGTGCGGTGTATAGAGGTGTATGGGCTGCGGTGTATACATCATACACGGTGCGGTGTATAGAGGTGTATGGGCTGCGGTGTATACATCATGCACGGTGCGGTGTATACATCATACACGGTGCGGTGTATAGAGGTGTATGGGCTGCGGTGTATACATCATACGCGGTGCGGTGTATAGAGGTGTATGGGCTGCGGTGTATACATCATACACGGTGCGGTGTATAGAGGTGTATGGGCTGCGGTGTATACATCATACGCGGTGCGGTGTATAGAGGTGTATGGGCTGCGGTGTATACATCATACACGGTGCGGTGTATAGAGGTGTATGGGCTGCGGTGTATACATCATACACGGTGCGGTGTATAGAGGTGTATGGGCTGCGGTGTATACATCATACACGGTGCGGTGTATAGAGGTGTATGGGCTGCGGTGTATACATCATACACGGTGCGGTGTATACATCATACACGGTGCGGTGTATAGAGGTGTATGGGCTGCGGTGTATACATCATACACGGTGCGGTGTATAGAGGTGTATGGGCTGCGGTGTATACATCATACACGGTGCGGTGTATAGAGGTGTATGGGCTGCGGTGTATACATCATACACGGTGCGGTGTATAGAGGTGTATGGGCTGCGGTGTATACATCATACACGGTGCGGTGTATAGAGGTGTATGGGCTGCGGTGTATACATCATACACGGTGCGGTGTATAGAGGTGTATGGGCTGCGGTGTATACATCATGCACGGTGCGGTGTATACATCATACACGGTGCGGTGTATAGAGGTGTATGGGCTGCGGTGTATACATCATACACGGTGCGGTGTATAGAGGTGTATGGGCTGCGGTGTATACAGCATACACGGTGCGGTGTATAGAGGTGTATGGGCTGCGGTGTATACATCATACACGGTGCGGTGTATAGAGGTGTATGGGCTGCGGTGTATACATCATACACGGTGCGGTGTATAGAGGTGTATGGGCTGCGGTGTATACATCATACACGGTGCGGTGTATAGAGGTGTATGGGCTGCGGTGTATACATCATACACGGTGCGGTGTATAGAGGTGTATGGGCTGCGGTGTATACATCATACACGGTGCGGTGTATAGAGGTGTATGGGCTGCGGTGTATACATCATACACGGTGCGGTGTATAGAGGTGTATGAGCTGCGGTGTATACATCATACACGGTGCGGTGTATAGAGGTGTATGGGCTGCGGTGTATACATCATACACGGTGCGGTGTATAGAGGTGTATGAGCTGCGGTGTATACATCATACACGGTGCGGTGTATAGAGGTGTATGGGCTGCGGTGTATACATCATACACGGTGCGGTGTATAGAGGTGTATGGGCTGCGGTGTATACATCATACACGGTGCGGTGTATAGAGGTGTATGGGCTGCGGTGTATACATCATACACGGTGCGGTGTATAGAGGTGTATGGGCTGCGGTGTATACATCATACACGGTGCGGTGTATAGAGGTGTATGGGCTGCGGTGTATACATCATACACGGTGCGGTGTATAGAGGTGTATGGGCTGCGGTGTATACATCATACACGGTGCGGTGTATACATCATACACGGTGCGGTGTATAGAGGTGTATGGGCTGCGGTGTATACATCATACACGGTGCGGTGTATACATCATACACGGTGCGGTGTATAGAGGTGTATGGGCTGCGGTGTATACATCATGCACGGTGTGTTCCTTGCCCCCCGGCTCCTCGTTGTGTTTGTGTTCCTTGCCCCCCGGCTCCTCGTTGTGTTTGTGTGCCTTGCCCCCCGGCTCCTCGTTGTGTGCCTTGCCCCCCGGCTCCTCGTTGTGTGCCTTGCCCCCCGGCTCCTCGTTGTGTGCCTTTCCCCCCGGCTCCTCGTTGTGTGCCTTGCCCCCCGGCTCCTCGTTGTGTGCCTTGCCCCCCGGCTCCTCGTTGTGTGCCTTGCCCCCCGGCTCCTCGTTGTGTGCCTTGCCCCCCGGCTCCTCGTTGTGTGCCTTGCCCCCCGGCTCCTCGTTGTGTGCCTTGCCCCCCGGCTCCTCGTTGTGTGCCTTGCCCCCCGGCTCCTCGTTGTGTGCCTTGCCCCCCGGCTCCTCGTTGTGTGCCTTGCCCCCCGGCTCCTCGTTGTGTTGTGCAGTGACGGCATACAACATGTTAATAACTTTACCTTCATCGTTATACCTGGATCCATCCACATAGAGCACGAGGTCCGGGTACTGAAGATCCCACGGTCTCCTGCGCCGTATGGGCCACATAATCGTGGTGCTCCGTGAGAGGACGAAAGTGCATTACATGTAACCAAATACCTGGGTCCCCCCCCCCCCCCATAAGGGCAGAATGTCACCTGGGTCCCCCCCCCATAAGGGCAGAATGTCACCTGGGTCCCCCCCCCATAAGGGCAGAATGTCACCTGGGTCCCCCCCCCATAAGGGCAGAATGTCACCTGGGTCCCCCCCCCCATAAGGGCAGAATGTCACCTGGGTCCCCCCCCCCCATAAGGGCAGAATGTCACCTGGGTCCCCCCCCCCATAAGGGCAGAATGTCACCTGGGTCCCCCCCCCCATAAGGGCAGAATGTCACCTGGGTCCCCCCCCCCATAAGGGCAGAATGTCACCTGGGTCCCCCCCCCATAAGGGCAGAATGTCACCTGGGTCCCCCCCCCATAAGGGCAGAATGTCACCTGGGTCCCCCCCCCCATAAGGGCAGAATGTCACCTGGGTCCCCCCCCCCCCATAAGGGCAGAATGTCACCTGGGTCCCCCCCCCCATAAGGGCAGAATGTCACCTGGGTCCCCCCCCCCATAAGGGCAGAATGTCACCTGGGTCCCCCCCCCCATAAGGGCAGAATGTCACCTGGGTCCCCTCCCCCATAAGGGCAGAATGTCACCTGGGTCCCCCCCCCCCCCATAAGGGCAGAATGTCACCTGGGTCCCCCCCCCCCATAAGGGCAGAATGTCACCTGGGTCCCCCCCCCCCATAAGGGCAGAATGTCACCTGGGTCCCCCCCCCCCATAAGGGCAGAATGTCACCGGGGTCCCCCCCCCATAAGGGCAGAATGTCACCTGGGTCCCCCCCCCCATAAGGGCAGAATGTCACCTGGGTCCCCCCCCATAAGGGCAGAATGTCACCTGGGTCCCCCCCCCATAAGGGCAGAATGTCACCTGGGTCCCCCCCCCCCCCCATAAGGGCAGAATGTCACCTGGGTCCCCCCCCCCCCATAAGGGCAGAATGTCACCGGGGTCCCCCCCCCCATAAGGGCAGAATGTCACCTGGGTCCCCCCCCCCATAAGGGCAGAATGTCACCTGGGTCCCCCCCCCCCCCATAAGGGCAGAATGTCACCTGGGTCCCCCCCCCCCCCATAAGGGCAGAATGTCACCTGGGTCCCCCCCCCATAAGGGCAGAATGTCACCTGGGTCCCCCCCCCACAAGGGCAGAATGTCACCTGGGTCCCCCCCCCATAAGGGCAGAATGTCACCTGGATCCCCCCCCCCCCTCTTGAAAGAAGTAAGGCAAATTGAGACTCATTGTAGCTTCTCACGAGGGTCTCTCTGTACAGTAAGAATGGAGGGTCCAGTGGGAGGACCTACGTTTGGTCCTGTTTGGTGAGCTCTGTCTTGGGGTCAATGGCCTAAGTGCCCACAGAAAGGCCTCTGAGCGCCACCACCATCTCCCCAAATAATGAGCCACGAGCCGGGACCTCTCCGTGCTGGAGACCTTGCAGGGTCACTGCTGTTTTTGGAATTATCTACATCACAATCACTGGTTATACATAAAGCTTCATCCTGAATCGGCTCTGGGCTAAAATAACACAAAGGGACAATATCCGAGCAAGATAAAAGGTAAGAAACATAAGAACAGGACATGGAGACCCCTCTTCTACTCTCTGAGGGTATCACCGCTGTATGTACCTGGGGGTGACACCTTCCACACGTTACTTCCCTAAAAGTATGCAAATAAAAATCTACATGCAAAAATACACAAAGTGCAGAATTCTAGCCCATATGTGTGCGGCGCTGGCTGTGACCAGGGGACACGACTGTCCTCACTCCCAATGGATGCACCTCATGCAGATAAATGTGGGATTGTCCTCCATTAGTGGATAAGAGAATGTTATGCGGAGTGCACAATCCTCCGGGACAAACCACAAGTCACCTGCTCACAAGTCACCAATACTAATGACTAGGAACTAGGAAAAGGTCATTGGATTTGTAGAGTCTCACTCTAATCTTTCTCTCTCCCCCTCTGACAAGACAATGTAACACTGAGCTAGGAGCTGGAATGCCCAGGAGTGCTACAATGTGACACTGAGCTAGGAGCTGGAATGCTCAGGAGTGCTACAATGTGACACTGAGCTAGGAGCTGGAATGTCCAGGAGTGCTACAATGTAACACTGAGCTAGGAGCTGGAATGCTCAGGATTGCTACAATGTAACACTGAGCTAGGAGCTGGAATGCTCAGGAGTGCTACAATGTGACACTGAGCTAGGAGCTGGAATGCTCAGGAGTGCTACAATGTGACACTGAGCTAGGAGCTGGATTGCCCGGGAGTGCTACAATGTGACACTGAGCTAGGAGCTGGAATGTCCAGGAGTGCTACAATGTAACACTGAGCTAGGAGCTGGAATGCCCAGGAGTGCTACAATGTAACACTGAGCTAGGAGCTGGAATGCTCAGGAGTGCTACAATGTAACACTGAGCTAGGAGCTGGAATGCCCAGGAGTGCTACAATGTGACACTGAGCTAGGAGCTGGAATGTCCAGGAGTGCTACAATGTAACACTGAGCTAGGAGCTGGAATGCTCAGGATTGCTACAATGTAACACTGAGCTAGGAGCTGGAATGCTCAGGAGTGCTACAATGTGACACTGAGCTAGGAGCTGGAATGCTCAGGAGTGCTACAATGTGACACTGAGCTAGGAGCTGGATTGCCCGGGAGTGCTACAATGTGACACTGAGCTAGGAGCTGGAATGTCCAGGAGTGCTACAATGTAACACTGAGCTAGGAGCTGGAATGCCCAGGAGTGCTACAATGTAACACTGAGCTAGGAGCTGGAATGCCCAGGAGTGCTACAATGTAACACTGAGCTAGGAGCTGGAATGCCCAGGAGTGCTACAATGTAACACTGAGCTAGGAGCTGGAATGCCCAGGAGTGCTACAATGTGACACTGAGCTAGGAGCTGGAATGCCCAGGAGTGCTACAATGTGACACTGAGCTAGGAGCTGGAATGCTCAGGAGTGCTACAATGTAACACTGAGCTAGGAGCTGGAATGCCCAGGAGTGCTACAATGTGACACTGAGCTAGGAGCTGGAATGCCCAGGAGTGCTACAATGTGACACTGAGCTAGGAGCTGGAATGCTCAGGAGTGCTACAATGTAACACTGAGCTAGGAGCTGGAATGCCCAGGAGTGCTACAATGTGACACTGAGCTAGGAGCTGGAATGCCCAGGAGGAGTGCTACAATGTAACACTGAGCTAGGAGCTGGAATGCTCAGGAGTGCTACAATGTGACACTGAGCTAGGAGCTGGAATGCCCAGGAGTGATACAATGTGACACTGAGCTAGGAGCTGGAATGCCTAGGAGGAGTGCTACAATGTAACACTGAGCTAGGAGCTGGAATGCTCAGGAGTGCTACAATGTGACACTGAGCTAGGAGCTGGAATGCCCAGGAGTGCTACAATGTAACACTGAGCTAGGAGCTGGAATGCCCAGGAGTGCTACAATGTAACACTGAGCTAGGAGCTGGAATGCTCAGGAGTGCTACAATGTAACACTGAGCTAGGAGCTGGAATGCTCAGGAGTGCTACAATGTAACACTGAGCTAGGAGCTGGAATGCCCAGGAGTGCTACAATGTAACACTGAGCTAGGAGCTGGAATGCCCAGGAGTGCTACAATGTAACACTGAGCTAGGAGCTGGAATGCTCAGGAGTGCTACAATGTGACACTGAGCTAGGAGCTGGAATGCTCAGGAGTGATACAATGTAACACTGAGCTAGGAGCTGGAATGCTCAGGAATGCTACAATGTAACACTGAGCTAGGAGCTGGAATGCCCAGGAGTGCTACAATGTGACACTGAGCTAGGAGCTGGAATGCTCAGGAGTGCTACAATGTAACACTGAGCTAGGAGCTGGAATGCCCAGGAGTGCTACAATGTAACACTGAGCTAGGAGCTGGAATGCTCAGGAGTGCTACAATGTGTCACTGAGCTAGGAGCTGGAATGCCCAGGAGTGCTACAATGTAACACTGAGCTAGGAGCTGGAATGCTCAGGAGTGCTACAATGTAACACTGAGCTAGGAGCTGGAATGCCCAGCAGTGCTACAATGTAACACTGAGCTAGGAGCTGGAATGCCTAGGAGTGCTACAATGTGACACTGAGCTAGGAGCTGGAATGCCCAGGAGTGCTACAACGTGACACTGAGCTAGGAGCTGGAATGCTCAGGAGTGCTACAATGTGACACTGAGCTAGGAACTGGAATGCCCAGGAGTGCTACAATGTAACACTGAGCTAGGAGCTGGAATGCTCAGGAGTGCTACAATGTAACACTGAGCTAGGAGCTGGAATGCCCAGCAGTGCTACAATGTAACACTGAGCTAGGAGCTGGAATGCCTAGGAGTGCTACAATGTGACACTGAGCTAGGAGCTGGAATGCCCAGGAGTGCTACAACGTGACACTGAGCTAGGAGCTGGAATGCTCAGGAGTGCTACAATGTGACACTGAGCTAGGAACTGGAATGCCCAGGAGTGCTACAATGTAACACTGAGCTAGGAACTGGAATGCCCAGGAGTGCTACAATGTAACACTGAGCTAGGAGCTGGAATGCTCAGGAGTGCTACAATGTAACACTGAGCTAGGAGCTGGAATGCCCAGCAGTGCTACAATGTAACACTGAGCTAGGAGCTGGAATGCCCAGGAGTGCTACAATGTAACACTGAGCTAGGAGCTGGAATGCTCAGGAGTGCTACAATGTAACACTGAGCTAGGAGCTGGAATGCCCAGCAGTGCTACAATGTAACACTGAGCTAGGAGCTGGAATGCCCAGGAGTGCTACAATGTAACACTGAGCTAGGAGCTGGAATGCTCAGGAGTGCTACAATGTGACACTGAGCTAGGAGCTGGAATGCTCAGGAGTGCTACAATGTGACACTGAGCTAGGAGCTGGAATGCTCAGGAGTGCTACAATGTGACACTGAGCTAGGAGCTGGAATGCCCAGGAGTGCTACAATGTAACACTGAGCTAGGAGCTGGAATGCCCAGGAGTGCTACAATGTAACACTGAGCTAGGAGCTGGAATGCTCAGGAGTGCTACAATGTGACGCTGAGCTAGGAGCTGGAATGCCCAGGAGTGCTACAACGTGACACTGAGCTAGGAGCTGAAATGCCTAGGAGGAGTGCTACAATGTAACACTGAGCTAGGAGCCGGAATGCTCAGGAGTGCTACAATGTAACACTGAGCTAGGAGCTGGAATGCTCAGGAGTGCTACAATGTAACACTGAGCTAGGAGCTGGAATTCTCAGGAGTGCTACAATGTGACACTGAGCTAGGAGCTGGAATGCCCAGGAGGAGTGCTACAATGTGACACTGAGCTAGGAGCTGGAATGCTCAGGAGTGCTACAATGTGACGCTGAGCTAGGAGCTGGAATGCCCAGGAGTGCTACAACGTGACACTGAGCTAGGAGCTGGAATGCCCAGGAGTGCTACAATGTAACACTGAGCTAGGAGCTGGAATGCCCAGGAGTGCTACAATTGACACTGAGCTAGGAGCTGGAATGCCTAGGAGGAGTGCTACAATGTAACACTGAGCTAGGAGCCGGAATGCTCAGGAGTGCTACAATGTAACACTGAGCTAGGAGCTGGAATGCTCAGGAGTGCTACAATGTAACACTGAGCTAGGAGCTGGAATGCTCAGGAGTGCTACAATGTAACACTGAGCTAGGAGCTGGAATGCTCAGGAGTGCTACAATGTAACACTTAGCTAGGAGCTGGAATGCTCAGGAGTGCTACAATGTAACACTGAGCTAGGAGCTGGAATGCTCAGGAGTGCTACAATGTAACACTGAGCTAGGAGCTGGAATGCCTAGGAGGAGTGCTACAATGTGACACTGAGCTAGGAGCTGGAATGCCTAGGAGGAGTGCTACAATGTGACACTGAGCTAGGAGCTGGAATGCTCAGGAGTGCTACAATGTAACACTGAGCTAGGAGCTGGAATGCCCAGGAGTGCTACAATGTGACACTGAGCTAGGAGCTGGAATGCCCAGGAGTGCTACAATGTAACACTGAGCTAGGAGCTGGAATGCCCAGGAGTGCTACAATTTGACACTGAGCTAGGAGCTGGAATGCTCAGGAGGAGTGCTACAATGTGACATTGAGCTAGGAGCTGGAATGCCCAGGAGTGCTATAATGTGACACTGAGCTAGGAGCTGGAATGCTCAGGAGTGCTACAATGTGACACTGAGCTAGGAGCTGGAATGCCCTGGAGAAGTGCTACAATGTAACACTGAGCTAGGAGCTGGAATGCTCAGGAGTGCTACAATGTAACACTGAGCTAGGAGCCGGAATGCTCAGGAGTGCTACAATGTAACACTGAGCTAGGAGCTGGAATGCTCAGGAGTGCTACAATGTAACACTGAGCTAGGAGCTGGAATGCTCAGGAGTGCTACAATGTAACACTGAGCTAGGAGCTGGAATGCCTAGGAGGAGTGCTACAATGTGACACTGAGCTAGGAGCTGGAATGCCTAGGAGGAGTGCTACAATGTGACACTGAGCTAGGAGCTGGAATGCTCAGGAGTGCTACAATGTAACACTGAGCTAGGAGCTGGAATGCCCAGGAGTGCTACAATGTGACACTGAGCTAGGAGCTGGAATGCCCAGGAGTGCTACAATGTAACACTGAGCTAGGAGCTGGAATGCCCAGGAGTGCTACAATTTGACACTGAGCTAGGAGCTGGAATGCTCAGGAGGAGTGCTACAATGTGACATTGAGCTAGGAGCTGGAATGCCCAGGAGTGCTATAATGTGACACTGAGCTAGGAGCTGGAATGCTCAGGAGTGCTACAATGTAACACTGAGCTAGGAGCCGGAATGCTCAGGAGTGCTACAATGTAACACTGAGCTAGGAGCTGGAATGCTCAGGAGTGCTACAATGTAACACTGAGCTAGGAGCTGGAATGCTCAGGAGTGCTACAATGTGACACTGAGCTAGGAGCTGGAATGCCCAGGAGAAGTGCTACAATGTAACACTGAGCTAGGAGCTGGAATGCTCAGGAGTGCTTCAATGTAACACTGAGCTAGGAGCCGGAATGTTCAGGAGTGCTACAATGTAACACTGAGCTAGGAGCTGGAATGCTCAGAAGTGCTACAATGTAACACTGAGCTAGGAGCTGGAATGCTCAGGAGTGCTACAATGTAACACTGAGCTAGGAGCTGGAATGCTCAGGAGTGCTACAATGTAACACTGAGCTAGGAGCTGGAATGCTCAGGAGTGCTACAATGTAACACTGAGCTAGGAGCTGGAATGCTCAGGAGTGCTACAATGTAACACTGAGCTAGGAGCTGGAATGCCCAGGAGTGCTACAATGTAACACTGAGCTAGGAGCTGGAATGCTCAGGAGTGCTACAATGTAACACTGAGCTAGGAGCTGGAATGCTCAGGAGTGCTACAATGTAACACTGAGCTAGGAGCTGGAATGCCCAGGAGTGCTACAATGTAACACTGAGCTAGGAGCTGGAATGCCCAGGAGTGCTACAATGTAACACTGAGCTAGGAGCTGGAATGCTCAGGAGTGCTACAATGTGACACTGAGCTAGGAGCTGGAATGCTCAGGAGTGCTACAATGTAACACTGAGCTAGGAGCTGGAATGCTCAGGAGTGCTACAATGTAACACTGAGCTAGGAGCTGGAATGCTCAGGAGTGCTACAATGTAACACTGAGCTAGGAGCCGGAATGCTCAGGAGTGCTACAATGTGACACTGAGCTAGGAGCTGGAATGCTCAGGAGTGCTACAATGTAACACTGAGCTAGGAGCTGGAATGCTCAGGAGTGCTACAATGTAACACTGAGCTAGGAGCTGGAATGCTCAGGAGTGCTACAATGTAACACTGAGCTAGGAGCCGGAATGCTCAGGAGTGCTACAATGTAACACTGAGCTAGGAGCTGGAATGCTCAGGAGTGCTACAATGTAACACTGAGCTAGGAGCTGGAATGCCCAGGAGTGCTACAATGTAACACTGAGCTAGGAGCTGGAATGCTCAGGAGTGCTACAATGTAACACTGAGCTAGGAGCTGGAATGCTCAGGAGTGCTACAATGTAACACTGAGCTAGGAGCTGGAATGCTCAGGAGTGCTACAATGTAACACTGAGCTAGGAGCTGGAATGCTCAGGAGTGCTACAATGTAACACTGAGCTAGGAGCTGGAATGCTCAGGAGTGCTACAATGTAACACTGAGCTAGGAGCTGGAATGCCCAGGAGTGCTACAATGTAACACTGAGCTAGGAGCTGGAATGCCCAGGAGTGCTACAATGTAACACTGAGCTAGGAGCTGGAATGCTCAGGAGTGCTACAATGTAACACTGAGCTAGGAGCTGGAATGCTCAGGAGTGCTACAACGTGACACTGAGCTAGGAGCTGGAATGCCCAGGAGTGCTACAATGTAACACTGAGCTAGGAGCTGGAATGCCCAGGAGTGCTACAATGTAACACTGAGCTAGGAGCTGGAATGCTCAGGAGTGCTACAATGTAACACTGAGCTAGGAGCTGGAATGCTCAGGAGTGCTACAATGTAACACTGAGCTAGGAGCCGGAATGCTCAGGAGTGCTACAATGTAACACTGAGCTAGGAGCTGGAATGCTCAGGAGTGCTACAATGTAACACTGAGCTAGGAGCTGGAATGCTCAGGAGTGCTACAATGTAACACTGAGCTAGGAGCTGGAATGCTCAGGAGTGCTACAATGTAACAATATTTAACACTTGGTCCTTTCCTGCGGCTGAACAATTCTGGACACACAATCTCTGGCTACAAGTTATTACACAATAAATCCCATCACTCTGAATGTATCGATCTCTGCTCCAAACTGGATACTAATATATATCAGGTGTAAAATCTGCTTGGTTTTGGGGTGCCAGTTAATATTAAAATAACAACAATATTCAATGGAGCTTTATAGGGGATTTATTAAGGGTACAATACAGGGAAATATACATAGAGGGTAAACTAAGGGACAGAGAGACGGTGGGGAGGAAGTGCTCCGACTAAAGATCTGTATACCCTCTTATATACACACACATTGCCCATCATCCCACCCCCACCACCGTCCTGGCCAATCCCATGATGATGTACAGTCAATAGGTCCCTCCATATCTTATCACACAAACTTACAGGACAAGTAACTTGAGTCTGTTTCCCACAGGATCTGAGAGAATCCCCCGGGGGCAATGACCTGCAGCTGTCAGGATAGCCCTAGCCTCCAGGTGTAATAGCACAGTCCATTATTATCACATGCAGCTGTCAGGATAGCCCTAGCCTCCAGGTGTAATAGCACAGGCCATTATTATCACATGCGGCTGTCAGGATAGCCCTAGCCTCCAGGTGTAATAGCACAGTCCATTATTATCACATGCAGCTGTCAGGATAGCCCTAGCCTCCAGGTGTAATAGTACAGTCCATTATTATCACATGCAGCTGTCAGGATAGCCCTAGCCTCCAGGTGTAATAGCACAGTCCATTATTATCACATGCAGCTGTCAGGATAGCCCTAGCCTCCAGGTGTAATAGCACAGGCCATTATTATCACATGCAGCTGTCAGGATAGCCCTAGCCTCCAGGTGTAATAGCACAGTCCATTATTATCACATGCAGCTGTCAGGATAGCCCTAGCCTCCAGGTGTAATAGTATAGTCCATTATTATCACATGCGGCTGTCAGGATAGCCCTAGCCTCCAGGTGTAATAGCACAGTCCATTATTATCACATGCAGCTGTCAGGATAGCCCTAGCCTCCAGGTGTAATAGCACAGTCCATTATTATCACATGCAGCTGTCAGGATAGCCCTAGCCTCCAGGTGTAATAGCACAGTCCATTATTATCACATGCAGCTGTCAGGATAGCCCTAGTCTCCAGGTGTAATAGCACAGTCCATTATTATCACATGCGGCTGTCAGGATAGCCCTAGCCTCCAGGTGTAATAGCACAGGCCATTATTATCACATGCAGCTGTCAGGATAGCCCTAGCCTCCAGGTGTAATAGCACAGTCCATTATTATCACATGCAGCTGTCAGGATAGCCCTAGCCTCCAGGTGTAATAGCACAGTCCATTATTATCACATGCAGCTGTCAGGATAGCCCTAGCCTCCAGGTGTAATAGCACAGGCCATTATTATCACATGCAGCTGTCAGGATAGCCCTAGCCTCCAGGTGTAATAGCACAGTCCATTATTATCACATGCAGCTGTCAGGATAGCCCTAGCCTCCAGGTGTAATAGCACAGTCCATTATTATCACATGCGGCTGTCAGGATAGCCCTAGCCTCCAGGTGTAATAGCACAGTCCATTGTAATCACATGCGGCTGTCAGGATAGCCCTAGCCTCCAGGTGTAATAGCACAGGCCATTATTATCACATGCAGCTGTCAGGATAGCCCTAGCCTCCAGGTGTAATAGCACAGTCCATTATTATCACATGCAGCTGTCAGGATAGCCCTAGCCTCCAGGTGTAATAGCACAGGCCATTATTATCACATGCAGCTGTCAGGATAGCCCTAGCCTCCAGGTGTAATAGCACAGTCCATTATTATCACATGCAGCTGTCAGGATAGCCCTAGCCTCCAGGTGTAATAGTACAGTCCATTATTATCACATGCAGCTGTCAGGATAGCCCTAGCCTTCAGGTGTAATAGCACAGTCCATTATTATCACATGCAGCTGTCAGGATAGCCCTAGCCTCCAGGTGTAATAGCACAGTCCATTATTATCACATGCGGCTGTCAGGATAGCCCTAGCCTCCAGGTGTAATAGTACAGTCCATTATTATCACATGCGGCTGTCAGGATAGCCCTAGCCTCCAGGTGTAATAGCACAGTCCATTATTATCACATGCGGCTGTCAGGATAGCCCTAGCCTCCAGGTGTAATAGCACAGTCCATTATTATCACATGCGGCTGTCAGGATAGCCCCAGCCTCCAGGTGTAATAGCACAGTCCATTATTATCACATGCAGCTGTCAGGATAGCCCCAGCCTCCAGGTGTAATAGCACAGTCCATTATTATCACATGCAGCTGTCAGGATAGCCCTAGCCTCCAGGTGTAATAGCAAAGTCCATTATTATCACATGCGGCTGTCAGGATAGCCCTAGCCTCCAGGTGTAATAGCACAGTCCATTGTAATCACATGCAGCTGTCAGGATAGCCCCAGCCTCCAGGTGTAATAGCACAGTCCATTATTATCACATGCAGCTGTCAGGATAGCCCTAGCCTCCAGGTGTAATAGCACAGGCCATTATTATCACATGCAGCTGTCAGGATAGCCCTAGCCTCCAGGTGTAATAGTACAGTCCATTATTATCACATGCAGCTGTCAGGATAGCCCTAGCCTCCAGGTGTAATAGCACAGGCCATTATTATCACATATACAGCTGTCAGGATAGCCCTAGCCTCCAGGTGTAATAGCACAGTCCATTATTATCACATGCAGCTGTCAGGATAGCCCTAGCCTCCAGGTGTAATAGCACAGTCCATTATTATCACATGCGGCTGTCAGGATAGCCCTAGCCTCCAGGTGTAATAGCACAGTCCATTATTATCACATGCAGCTGTCAGGATAGCCCTAGCCTCCAGGTGTAATAGCACAGTCCATTATTATCACATGCAGCTGTCAGGATAGCCCTAGCCTCCAGGTGTAATAGCACAGTCCATTATTATCACATGCAGCTGTCAGGATAGCCCTAGCCTCCAGGTGTAATAGCACAGGCCATTTTTATCACATGCGGCTGTCAGGATAGCCCTAGCCTCCAGGTGTAATAGCACAGTCCATTATTATCACATGCAGCTGTCAGGATAGCCCTAGCCTCCAGGTGTAATAGCACAGTCCATTATTATCACATGCAGCTGTCAGGATAGCCCTAGCCTCCAGGTGTAATAGCACAGTCCATTATTATCACATGCAGCTGTCAGGATAGCCCTAGCCTCCAGGTGTAATAGCACAGTCCATTATTATCACATGCAGCTGTCAGGATAGCCCTAGCCTCCAGGTGTAATAGCACAGTCCATTATTATCACATGCGGCTGTCAGGATAGCCCTAGCCTCCAGGTGTTATAGCACAGGCCATTATTATCACATGCAGCTGTCAGGATAGCCCTAGCCTCCAGGTGTAATAGCACAGTCCATTATTATCACCTGCAGCTGTCAGGATAGCCCTAGCCTCCAGGTGTAATAGCACAGTCCATTATTATCACATACAGCTGTCAGGATAGCCCTAGCCTCCAGGTGTAATAGCACAGTCCATTATTATCACATGCAGCTGTCAGGATAGCCCTAGCCTCCAGGTGTAATAGCACAGTCCATTATTATCACATGCAGCTGTCAGGATAGCCCTAGCCTCCAGGTGTAATAGCACAGTCCATTATTATCACATGCAGCTGTCAGGATAGCCCTAGCCTCCAGGTGTAATAGCACAGGCCATTATTATCACATGCGGCTGTCAGGATAGCCCTAGCCTCCAGGTGTAATAGCACAGTCCATTATTATCACATGCAGCTGTCAGGATAGCCCTAGCCTCCAGGTGTAATAGCACAGGCCATTATTATCACATGCGGCTGTCAGGATAGCCCTAGCCTCCAGGTGTAATAGCACAGTCCATTATTATCACATGCAGCTGTCAGGATAGCCCTAGCCTCCAGGTGTAATAGCACAGTCCATTATTATCACATGCAGCTGTCAGGATAGCCCTAGCCTCCAGGTGTAATAGTACAGTCCATTATTATCACATGCAGCTGTCAGGATAGCCCTAGCCTCCAGGTGTAATAGCACAGTCCATTATTATCACATGCGGCTGTCAGGATAGCCCTAGCCTCCAGGTGTAATAGTACAGTCCATTATTATCACATGCAGCTGTCAGGATAGCCCTAGCCTCCAGGTGTAATAGCACCGTCCATTATTATCACATGCAGCTGTCAGGATAGCCCTAGCCTCCAGGTGTAATAGCACAGGCCATTATTATCACATGCAGCTGTCAGGATAGCCCTAGCCTCCAGGTGTAATAGCACAGTCCATTATTATCACATGCAGCTGTCAGGATAGCCCTAGCCTCCAGGTGTAATAGCACAGTCCATTATTATCACATACAGCTGTCAGGATAGCCCTAGCCTCCAGGTGTAATAGCACAGTCCATTATTATCACATGCGGCTGTCAGGATAGCCCTAGCCTCCAGGTGTAATAGCACAGTCCATTATTATCACATGCGGCTGTCAGGATAGCCCTAGCCTCCAGGTGTAATAGCACAGTCCATTATTAGCACATGCAGCTGTCAGGATAGCCCTAGCCTCCAGGTGTAATAGCACAGTCCATTATTAGCACATGCAGCTGTCAGGATAGCCCTAGCCTCCAGGTGTAATAGCACAGTCCATTATTATCACATGCAGCTGTCAGGATAGCCCTAGCCTCCAGGTGTAATAGCACAGTCCATTATTATCACATGCAGCTGTCAGGATAGCCCTAGCCTCCAGGTGTAATAGCACAGTCCATTATTATCACATGCGGCTGTCAGGATAGCCCCAGCCTCCAGGTGTAATAGCACAGTCCATTATTATCACATGCAGCTGTCAGGATAGCCCTAGCCTCCAGGTGTAATAGCATAGTCCATTATTATCACATGCGGCTGTCAGGATAGCCCTAGCCTCCAGGTGTAATAGCACAGTCCATTATTATCACATGCAGCTGTCAGGATAGCCCTAGCCTCCAGGTGTAATAGCACAGGCCATTATTATCACATGCAGCTGTCAGGATAGCCCTAGCCTCCAGGTGTAATAGCACAGTCCATTATTATCACATGCGGCTGTCAGGATAGCCCTAGCCTCCAGGTGTAATAGCACAGTCCATTATTATCACATGCAGCTGTCAGGATAGCCCTAGCCTCCAGGTGTAATAGCACAGGCAATTATTATCACATGCGGCTGTCAGGATAGCCCTAGCCTCCAGGTGTAATAGCACAGTCCATTATTATCACATGCAGCTGTCAGGATAGCCCTAGCCTCCAGGTGTAATAGCACAGTCCATTATTATCTCATGCAGCTGTCAGGATAGCCCTAGCCTCCAGGTGTAATAGCACAGGCCATTATTATCACATGTAGCTGTCAGGATAGCCCTAGCCTCCAGGTGTAATAGCACAGTCCATTATTATCACATGCGGCTGTCAGGATAGCCCTAGCCTCCAGGTGTAATAGCACAGTCCATTATTATCACATGCAGCTGTCAGGATAGCCCTAGCCTCCAGGTGTAATAGTATAGTCCATTATTATCACATATACAGCTGTCAGGATAGCCCTAGCCTCCAGGTGTAATAGCACAGTCCATTATTATCACCTGCAGCTGTCAGGATAGCCCTAGCCTCCAGGTGTAATAGCATAGTCCATTATTATCACATGCAGCTGTCAGGATAGCCCTAGCCTCCAGGTGTAATAGCACAGGCCATTATTATCACATGCAGCTGTCAGGATAGCCCTAGCCTCCAGGTGTAATAGCACAGTCCATTATTATCACCTGCAGCTGTCAGGATAGCCCTAGCCTCCAGGTGTAATAGCATAGTCCATTATTATCACATGCAGCTGTCAGGATAGCCCTAGCCTCCAGGTGTAATAGCACAGTCCATTATTATCACATGAGCTGTCAGGATAGCCCTAGCCTCCAGGTGTAATAGCACAGTCCATTATTATCACATGAGCTGTCAGGATAGCCCTAGCCTCCAGGTGTAATAGCACAGTCCATTATTATCACATATAAAGCTGTCAGGATAGCCCTAGCCTCCAGGTGTAATAGCACAGTCCATTATTATCACATATACAGCTGTCAGGATAGCCCTAGGCTCCAGGTGTAATAGCACAGTCCATTATTATCACATGCAGCTGTCAGGATAGCCCTAGCCTCCAGGTGTAATAGTATAGTCCATTATTATCACATGCAGCTGTCAGGATAGCCCTAGCCTCCAGGTGTAATAGCACAGGCCATTATTATCACATGCAGCTGTCAGGATAGCCCTAGCCTCCAGGTGTAATAGCACAGTCCATTATTATCACATGCAGCTGTCAGGATAGCCCCAGCCTCCAGGTGTAATAGCACAGTCCATTATTATCACATGCAGCTGTCAGGATAGCCCTAGCCTCCAGGTGTAATAGAACAGTCCATTATTATCACATACAGCTGTCAGGATAGCCCTAGCCTCCAGGTGTAATAGTACAGTCCATTATTATCACATGCAGCTGTCAGGATAGCCCTAGCCTCCAGGTGTAATAGCACAGTCCATTATTATCACATGCAGCTTTCAGGATAGCCCTAGCCTCCAGGTGTAATAGCACAGTCCATTATTATCACATGCAGCTGTCAGGATAGCCCTAGCCTCCAGGTGTAATAGCACAGTCCATTATTATCACATACAGCTGTCAGGATAGCCCTAGCCTCCAGGTGTAATAGTACAGGCCATTATTATCACATGCAGCTGTCAGGATAGCCCTAGCCTCCAGGTGTAATAGCACAGTCCATTATTATCACCTGCAGCTGTCAGGATAGCCCTAGCCTCCAGGTGTAATAGCACAGGCCATTATTATCAGATGCGGCTGGCAGGATAGCCCTAGCCTCCAGGTGTAATAGCACAGTCCATTATTATCACATGCGGCTGTCAGGATAGCCCTAGCCTCCAGGTGTAATAGCACAGTCCATTATTATCACATGCAGCTGTCAGGATAGCCCTAGCCTCCAGGTGTAATAGCACAGTCCATTATTATCACATGCGGCTGTCAGGATAGCCCCAGCCTCCAGGTGTAATAGCACAGTCCATTATTATCACATGCGGCTGTCAGGATAGCCCTAGCCTCCAGGTGTAATAGCACAGTCCATTATTATCACATGCAGCTGTCAGGATAGCCCTAGCCTCCAGGTGTAATAGCACAGTCCATTATTATCACATGCGGCTGTCAGGATAGCCCTAGCCTCCAGGTGTAATAGCACAGGCCATTATTATCACATGCAGCTGTCAGGATAGCCCCAGCCTCCAGGTGTAATAGCACAGGCCATTATTATCACATGCAGCTGTCAGGATAGCCCCAGCCTCCAGGTGTAATAGCACAGTCCATTATTATCACATGCAGCTGTCAGGATAGCCCTAGCCTCCAGGTGTAATAGCACAGGCCATTATTATCACATGCGGCTGTCAGGATAGCCCTAGCCTCCAGGTGTAATAGCACAGGCCATTATTATCACATGCAGCTGTCAGGATAGCCCCAGCCTCCAGGTGTAATAGCACAGGCCATTATTATCACATGCAGCTGTCAGGATAGCCCCAGCCTCCAGGTGTAATAGCACAGTCCATTATTATCACATGCAGCTGTCAGGATAGCCCTAGCCTCCAGGTGTAATAGCACAGTCCATTATTATCACATGCGGCTGTCAGGATAGCCCTAGCCTCCAGGTGTAATAGCACAGTCCATTATTATCACATGCAGCTGTCAGGATAGCCCTATCCTCCAGGTGTAATAGCATAGTCCATTATTATCACATGCGGCTGTCAGGATAGCCCTAGCCTCCAGGTGTAATAGCACAGTCCATTATTATCACATGCGGCTGTCAGGATAGCCCTAGCCTCCAGGTGTAATAGCACAGGCCATTATTATCACATGCAGCTGTCAGGATAGCCCTAGCCTCCAGGTGTAATAGCACAGTCCATTATTATCACATGCAGCTGTCAGGATAGCCCCAGCCTCCAGGTGTAATAGCACAGTCCATTATTATCACATGCAGCTGTCAGGATAGCCCTAGCCTCCAGGTGTAATAGCACAGTCCATTATTATCACATGCAGCTGTCAGGATAGCCCTAGCCTCCAGGTGTAATAGCACAGTCCATTATTATCACATGCGGCTGTCAGGATAGCCCTAGCCTCCAGGTGTAATAGCACAGTCCATTATTATCACATGCAGCTGTCAGGATAGCCCTAGCCTCCAGGTGTAATAGCACAGTCCATTATTATCACATGCAGCTGTCAGGATAGCCCTAGCCTCCAGGTGTAATAGCACACTCCATTATTATCACATGCAGCTGTCAGGATAGCCCTAGCCTCCAGGTGTAATAGCACAGTCCATTATTATCACATGCGGCTGTCAGGATAGCCCTAGCCTCCAGGTGTAATAGCACAGGCCATTATTATCACATGCGGCTGTCAGGATAGCCCTAGCCTCCAGGTGTAATAGCACAGGCCATTATTATCACATGCAGCTGTCAGGATAGCCCTAGCCTCCAGGTGTAATAGCACAGTCCATTATTATCACATGCAGCTGTCAGGATAGCCCTAGCCTCCAGGTGTAATAGCACAGTCCATTATTATCACATGCGGCTGTCAGGATAGCCCTAGCCTCCAGGTGTAATAGCACAGTCCATTATTATCACATGCGGCTGTCAGGATAGCCCTAGCCTCCAGGTGTAATAGCACAGTCCATTATTATCACATGCGGCTGTCAGGATAGCCCTAGCCTCCAGGTGTAATAGCACAGGCCATTATTATCACATGCGGCTGTCAGGATAGCCCTAGCCTCCAGGTGTAATAGCACAGGCCATTATTATCACATGCAGCTGTCAGGATAGCCCTAGCCTCCAGGTGTAATAGCACAGTCCATTATTATCACCTGCAGCTGTCAGGATAGCCCTAGCCTCCAGGTGTAATAGCACAGTACATTATTATCACATGCGGCTGTCAGGATAGCCCTAGCCTCCAGGTGTAATAGCACAGTCCATTATTATCACATGCGGCTGTCAGGATAGCCCTAGCCTCCAGGTGTAATAGCACAGTCCATTATTATCACATGCGGCTGTCAGGATAGCCCTAGCCTCCAGGTGTAATAGCACAGTCCATTATTATCACATGCGGCTGTCAGGATAGCCCTAGCCTCCAGGTGTAATAGCACAGGCCATTATTATCACATGCAGCTGTCAGGATAGCCCCAGCCTCCAGGTGTAATAGCACAGGCCATTATTATCACATGCAGCTGTCAGGATAGCCCTAGCCTCCTGGTGTAATAGCACAGTCCATTATTATCACATGCGGCTGTCAGGATAGCCCTAGCCTCCAGGTGTAATAGCACAGTCCATTATTATCACATGCAGCTGTCAGGATAGCCCTAGCCTCCAGGTGTAATAGCACAGGCCATTATTATCACATGCGGCTGTCAGGATAGCCCTAGCCTCCAGGTGTAATAGCACAGTCCATTATTATCACATGCAGCTGTCAGGATAGCCCTAGCCTCCAGGTGTAATAGTATAGTCCATTATTATCACATATACAGCTGTCAGGATAGCCCTAGCCTCCAGGTGTAATAGCACAGTCCATTATTATCACATGCAGCTGTCAGGATAGCCCTAGCCTCCAGGTGTAATAGCACAGTCCATTATTATCACATGCAGCTGTCAGGATAGCCCTAGGCTCCAGGTGTAATAGCACAGTCCATTATTATCACATGCAGCTGTCAGGATAGCCCTAGCCTCCAGGTGTAATAGCACAGTCCATTATTATCACATGCAGCTGTCAGGATAGCCCTAGCCTCCAGGTGTAATAGCACAGGCCATTATTATCACATGCAGCTGTCAGGATAGCCCTTGCCTCCAGGTGTAATAGCACAGTCCATTATTATCACATGCAGCTGTCAGGATAGCCCTAGCCTCCAGGTGTAATAGCACAGGCCATTATTATCACATGCGGCTGTCAGGATAGCCCTAGCCTCCAGGTGTAATAGCACAGTCCATTATTATCACATGCAGCTGTCAGGATAGCCCTAGCCTCCAGGTGTAATAGCACAGTCCATTATTATCACATGCAGCTGTCAGGATAGCCCTAGCCTCCAGGTGTAATAGCACAGTCCATTATTATCACATGCAGCTGTCAGGATAGCCCTAGCCTCCAGGTGTAATAGCACAGGTCATTATTATCACATGCGGCTGTCAGGATAGCCCTAGCCTCCAGGTGTAATAGCACAGTCCATTATTATCACATGCAGCTGTCAGGATAGCCCTAGCCTCCAGGTGTAATAGTACAGTCCATTATTATCACATGCGGCTGTCAGGATAGCCCTAGCCTCCAGGTGTAATAGCACAGGCCATTATTATCACATGCAGCTGTCAGGATAGCCCTAGCCTCCAGGTGTAATAGCACAGTCCATTATTATCACATGCGGCTGTCAGGATAGCCCTAGCCTCCAGGTGTAATAGCACAGTCCATTATTATCACATGCAGCTGTCAGGATAGCCCTAGCCTCCAGGTGTAATAGCACAGTCCATTATTATCACATGCAGCTGTCAGGATAGCCCTAGCCTCCAGGTGTAATAGCACAGTCCATTATTACCACATGCAGCTGTCAGGATAGCCCTAGCCTCCAGGTGTAATAGCACAGGCCATTATTATCACATGCAGCTGTCAGGATAGCCCTAGCCTCCAGGTGTAATAGCACAGTCCATTATTATCACATGCAGCTGTCAGGATAGCCCCAGCCTCCAGGTGTAATAGCACAGTCCATTATTATCACATGCAGCTGTCAGGATAGCCCCAGCCTCCAGGTGTAATAGCACAGTCCATTATTATCACATGCAGCTGTCAGGATAGCCCTAGCCTCCAGGTGTAATAGCACAGTCCATTATTATCACCTGCAGCTGTCAGGATAGCCCTAGCCTCCAGGTGTAATAGCACAGTCCATTATTATCACATGCAGCTGTCAGGATAGCCCTAGCCTCCAGGTGTAATAGCACAGTCCATTATTATCACATGCAGCTGTCAGGATAGCCCTAGCCTCCAGGTGTAATAGCACAGTCCATTATTATCACATGCAGCTGTCAGGATAGCCCTAGCCTCCAGGTGTAATAGCACAGTCCATTATTATCACATGCGGCTGTCAGGATAGCCCTAGCCTCCAGGTGTAATAGCACAGGCCATTATTATCACATGCAGCTGTCAGGATAGCCCTAGCCTCCAGGTGTAATAGTACAGTCCATTATTATCACATGCAGCTGTCAGGATAGCCCTAGCCTCCAGGTGTAATAGCACAGGCCATTATTATCACATGCAGCTGTCAGGATAGCCCTAGCCTCCAGGTGTAATAGCACAGTCCATTATTATCACATGCAGCTGTCAGGATAGCCCTAGCCTCCAGGTGTAATAGCACAGGCCATTATTATCACATGCAGCTGTCAGGATAGCCCTAGCCTCCAGGTGTAATAGTATAGTCCATTATTATCACATGCAGCTGTCAGGATAGCCCTAGCCTCCAGGTGTAATAGCACAGTCCATTATTATCACATGCGGCTGTCAGGATAGCCCTAGTCTCCAGGTGTAATAGCACAGGCCATTATTATCACATGCGGCTGTCAGGATAGCCCTAGCCTCCAGGTGTAATAGCACAGGCCATTATTATCACATGCGGCTGTCAGGATAGCCCTAGCCTCCAGGTGTAATAGCACCGTCCATTATTATCACATGCAGCTGTCAGGATAGCCCTAGCCTCCAGGTGTAATAGCACAGGCCATTATTATCACATGCAGCTGTCAGGATAGCCCTAGCCTCCAGGTGTAATAGTATAGTCCATTATTATCACATGCAGCTGTCAGGATAGCCCTAGCCTCCAGGTGTAATAGCACAGTCCATTATTATCACATGCAGCTGTCAGGATAGCCCCAGCCTCCAGGTGTAATAGCATAGTCCATTATTATCACATGCAGCTGTCAGGATAGCCCTAGCCTCCAGGTGTAATAGCACAGTCCATTATTAGCACATGCGGCTGTCAGGATAGCCCTAGCCTCCAGGTGTAATAGCACAGTCCATTATTATCACATGTAGCTGTCAGGATAGCCCTAGCCTCCAGGTGTAATAGCACAGGCCATTATTATCACATGCAGCTGTCAGGATAGCCCTAGCCTCCAGGTGTAATAGCACAGGCCATTATTATCACATGCGGCTGTCAGGATAGCCCTAGCCTCCAGGTGTAATAGCACCGTCCATTATTATCACATGCAGCTGTCAGGATAGCCCTAGCCTCCAGGTGTAATAGCACAGGCCATTATTATCACATGCAGCTGTCAGGATAGCCCTAGCCTCCAGGTGTAATAGTATAGTCCATTATTATCACATGCAGCTGTCAGGATAGCCCTAGCCTCCAGGTGTAATAGCACAGTCCATTATTATCACATGCAGCTGTCAGGATAGCCCCAGCCTCCAGGTGTAATAGCATAGTCCATTATTATCACATGCAGCTGTCAGGATAGCCCTAGCCTCCAGGTGTAATAGCACAGTCCATTATTAGCACATGCGGCTGTCAGGATAGCCCTAGCCTCCAGGTGTAATAGCACAGTCCATTATTATCACATGTAGCTGTCAGGATAGCCCTAGCCTCCAGGTGTAATAGCACAGGCCATTATTATCACATGCAGCTGTCAGGATAGCCCTAGCCTCCAGGTGTAATAGCACAGGCCATTATTATCACATGCAGCTGTCAGGATAGCCCTAGCCTCCAGGTGTAATAGCACAGTCCATTATTATCACATGCGGCTGTCAGGATAGCCCTAGCCTCCAGGTGTAATAGCACAGTCCATTATTATCACATGCAGCTGTCAGGATAGCCCTAGCCTCCAGGTGTAATAGCACAGTCCATTATTATCACATGCAGCTGTCAGGATAGCCCTAGCCTCCAGGTGTAATAGCACAGTCCATTATTATCACATGCAGCTGTCAGGATAGCCCTAGCCTCCAGGTGTAATAGCATAGTCCATTATTATCACATGCAGCTGTCAGGATAGCCCTAGCCTCCAGGTGTAATAGCACAGTCCATTATTATCACATGCAGCTGTCAGGATAGCCCTAGCCTCCAGGTGTAATAGCACAGTCCATTATTATCACATGCGGCTGTCAGGATAGCCCTAGCCTCCAGGTGTAATAGCACAGTCCATTATTATCACATGCAGCTGTCAGGATAGCCCTAGCCTCCAGGTGTAATAGCACAGTCCATTATTATCACATGCAGCTGTCAGGATAGCCCTAGCCTCCAGGTGTAATAGCACAGTCCATTATTATCACATGCAGCTGTCAGGATAGCCCTAGCCTCCAGGTGTAATAGCACAGGCCATTATTATCACATGCAGCTGTCAGGATAGCCCTAGCCTCCAGGTGTAATAGCACAGTCCATTATTATCACATGCAGCTGTCAGGATAGCCCTAGCCTCCAGGTGTAATAGCACAGTCCATTATTATCACATGCGGCTGTCAGGATAGCCCTAGCCTCCAGGTGTAATAGTACAGTCCATTATTATCACATGCAGCTGTCAGGATAGCCCTAGCCTCCAGGTGTAATAGCACAGTCCATTATTATCACATGCAGCTGTCAGGATAGCCCCAGCCTCCAGGTGTAATAGCACAGTCCATTATTATCACATGCAGCTGTCAGGATAGCCCTAGCCTCCAGGTGTAATAGCACAGTCCATTATTATCACATGCAGCTGTCAGGATAGCCCTAGCCTCCAGGTGTAATAGCACAGTCCATTATTATCACATGCGGCTGTCAGGATAGCCCTAGCCTCCAGGTGTAATAGCACAGTCCATTATTATCACATGCGGCTGTCAGGATAGCCCTAGCCTCCAGGAGTAATAGCACAGGCCATTATTATCACATACAGCTGTCAGGATAGCCCTAGCCTCCAGGTGTAATAGCACAGTCCATTATTATCACATGCGGCTGTCAGGATAGCCCTAGCCTCCAGGTGTAATAGCACAGGCCATTATTATCACATGCAGCTGTCAGGATAGCCCTAGCCTCCAGGTGTAATAGCACAGGCCATTATTATCACATGCAGCTGTCAGGATAGCCCTAGCCTCCAGGTGTAATAGCACAGTCCATTATTATCACATGCAGCTGTCAGGATAGCCCTAGCCTCCAGGTGTAATAGCACAGGCCATTATTATCACATGCAGCTGTCAGGATAGCCCCAGCCTCCAGGTGTAATAGCACAGTCCATTATTATCACATCCAAACACCTAATTCTAAACCTGCTATTTCCTACCACGTGCTACTACGGGACTGTGTATGGTGGGGGCAGCGGGCCGCCTTGCCATCCAGGGGGTGGCTAACAACGGCATAAGAAGCCGTGGTGCAAGCAGCTGTCCCTCAGTACTGGGGGCGGCGAGGGGGAGCATGGTTTTGCTGGTCCCGAAGTACGAGTGTAAATAGTTGGCTACTAGCCCTGCAGGTGATGTAGCCGTTTATTCTTTCTACAGCCGGGCACTGTCTGACCTACCGTAGGAAAACAGATTAAAGAGACATTGGATCTCCAGGTGTAGTGAAGTCGACCCGGCCTAATATAAAGGACAGTATCCCCTGGGCGAAGTTGACATACAGTACTCTTGGCCACTCCTTATCACCCATCACCACAGAACTGTACTTGGTGGGGGCAGCGGGCTGTCTTTTCCCCTGGATGGTGGTTAAAGAGACACAAAATTAAAAAACAAGGAGAAAAGAAAAAAAAGGGAAGGAAAAAAAAAAAAAAATCTGCAGGGCGACTTGCTACCCGTCAATACCAAGACAGGGTTCGGTGTGTGAGAATATGGCCTTGCTGGGCCCTGGAGTACGAGCACAAATGGTTGGCTGCTAACCCTGCAGGGGGTGCAGCCATATATCCCTCCTATAGTTGGGACCTGTTTGATTCATCACGGGAGAGCAGCTCAGATAGTCATCGGATTCCCCTGTGGAGCGAAGCCGGTTTTGGGCTCAACATAAAGAACTGAACCCCCTTGGAGACTTTGTTATCTCGTGACTTCGTAGTAGCCCTATCTGGCTTTGATTTCCGTCCTGGAACTAGGACGGCCAAGTGACTTATATCCGTGTTTTGCCTTCTGAACTCTGTCTGGCTCCCCTGCCCTTGATTGTATATATATATATATGTGTTACCATAATATCGGTTAAATGTAATGTTTTTGAATTAATGCTAAAAACAACTTAGAAGGCTCGAGGGAGTGTAAGGGGACAGGTGGAAGAAAATACAACAGAGGTACAGGGGATAGAAGTGGAAACAGTGGATCCTTCCACCTTTGACAGGCAATATGCCACCAAAAGCTGCACGCAAATCCACCGGGGCTAGCTCCCCTAAGGAAAAAGCTAATACTAAGCTAGATAAACTTCTGAAAACACCCCCGGGGAAGCAGACCAAGCCCGTTAGAGAGACCGAAACAGGTTCTAGATTTTCTCCCCTAGTTGCGGACAGTGAGGAACCCCAGGAAGGTAACCCCCCCCCCCCCCATTTGGGATGAAATCCTCCAAGCTGTCAACAAAACAAATAAATCCATGGAGGGGTTAAAAGACCTGTTAGAGGATACTAGAAAGGACAGACTGGGAATCCGTGAGGACCTAAATAAAATTAGGGGTCGCATCAAGGACCAGGGCGAACCTGCCGGGTAAGGGGTTTTTTATTTTTTTCTCTTTTTTCTTTCCCCCCTTTTCCTCTCGCTATAAATGACATCTACAATTACATGGAATGTTAGGGGACTAGGGGAACGGACAAAACGACGCATTGTCTTTGATATTATTCAGAAATATCTCCCTGCAATAGTATGTCTATTAGAGACCCATCTTAGTAAAGACACAGTTAAAACTATTAGTAGAAATTGGGCAGCAGAGGAATACCATTCAATTCTCTCTACCTTTTCACGGGCAGTGAGTGTCTTCGTTCACAAATCAGGAAAATTCTCAATCATCGCAAAACAAAGCGACTCTGAAGGCAGATAGGTTTTCCTTTATGGTAAGCTTGATGGGCTACATGTATTCTTGCTTTTGTATATATCCCCCCCCCCTTTCTCCCTACAGGTGTTGAAGGCATTGTTGGTCTTCAGAGATCACAGGGATAGATGCCCTCTTTGGATCTCCGGGGACTTTAATTGTGCCATGAACCCTGACCTTGATAGGATGGGAAGCGGTAGGAGCGGTGGCTCTCGGTCTGCTACTTCTCCCCTTTATAAGTTTTGTCTGGAGACAGGCCTTACAGACATATGGCGGGAGAAATACGGGGATAGAAAAGCCTTCTCATGCTTCTCCAGCTCCCTTAAAGTGATGTCCCGGAGGTACCAGGCTGCGAGCCACTCTGATCACTC
Source organism: Engystomops pustulosus (assembly GCF_040894005.1). NCBI lineage: Eukaryota > Metazoa > Chordata > Amphibia > Anura > Leptodactylidae > Engystomops > Engystomops pustulosus. The sequence continues at coordinate 280,018 of NW_027284975.1, forward strand.
ACTATTGGTGCTGGAGTTAAACTTAGATAGCACGTATAGAAGGAAACCACCTAAGATAAACCCCCATTGGCTACCTCTTCTCTCTAGTGATGAGAGAGCTGAGGAGGAGATTCTCACCTTTTGGAAGGACAATCACGGGTCCACCCATATCGGAGTTGTCTGGGACGCACTGAAAGTACATATGCGAGCGTGGTGGCAGTCGGAGATCCGCACCAAGAAAAAATACTTTTCGCCAAAAATTCACTATTAAATACAAAGATCAGGGCCCAAGAGGAGTATTTTAAGCACACCTCAGAGACCCAACAGGAGGCTCTGCAAAAAGCTAGAACAGCATATGAAAAATATCTCGGAGAGAAGGCCCAACAGCAAGCCTTCTTTCAAGGACAGAAACATTACTGTGAGTCAGGACGACCAGGGAAATTGTTAGCTTCTATAGTCCAGTGCCAGAGGGAAACTCAACATATAAACCAGATCCTTAATAAGAACAGCGAATTAGTAGACTCCCCCCAGGATATTAGTAATGCCTTTGTGGACTTCTTTTCCACACTCTACTCATCCGAACTTAAAGAGGATGACCTCGATCCGGACCAATACCTTTCAAAAATCTCCCTACCTACCCTCACGCAGACACAAGTACAGTTACTGAACCTCCCATTGACCATCGAGGAAATAACAGAGACACTTAGATCTATTGAAGGTAACACGAGCCCCGGGTCCGATGGCCTTCCATTCGAAGTTTACAGGAGATTTTATAAAACACTGCTCCCCCTTTTACTGGAGGTAATTAATGAGAGCAGATTGAAAGGTGAGCTCCCCGAGTCAATGCGAGAGGCTTCAATTGTTCTCATTCCAAAAAAAGGCAAGAACGCTATAGAGAGGGAGTCTTATAGACCCATATCTTTGCTCAATACTCATGCAAAGATCTTTGCTAAAACCTTGTCTAGGAGACTCCAGAGGGTAATACACGACCTTATCCACCCAGATCAAACGGGCTTTATTCCCGGGCATCTCATAAGACTGTACTTGAATATGCAACTAGGGGCTGGGGGTCGCTCCATCCTGTCACTAGATGCAGCTAAAGCATTTGACAGGGTGGAGTGGCCCTTCCTTTGGGCTGTGTGGGGGAGTTGGCCCAGTAGAGACCGTGGTAGCGGGTGCTGTGATGCAGTTCACGACAGTGACACCAAAGTATAGTCCAAAACAGGTCTCGCCTGCGTTTATTTCAGCAGGAAAAATAAAACAGCCTTTACATTCAGGCATCAAAACAAAATAATATCCTACCCGTCAGGGTACTAACTAAACAATGGTTCTCTGACTCACCACTAACAAAATCACTTGGCTGCTCCAGGCACAGAGGTCAGGGCTGTGTGCTCTCCAGCCTCCTTTCAGAGAGACAACACTTTCAGCACTGCTCAGCGGCTTTATGCAGACCGATTAGGCTGCTCCCACCACCTGTGTCCAAGGTGCTGGACACCCAACCTCAGCACTAAGGCCTTGCATAATAGCAAAACCTAGGGGAAACATACCGCCCATCCACAGTTAACCCCTTCAGTGTCTCACATACCCTCCCCCTCTGTTTGACCCTGTGGGGGCGAACACTTTTGGCCATCAGACAGTGGGTACGAGACAGGGCATCGTCATTCCCATGCAGCTTTCCTGCTCGATGTTCCACCGTGAACTTGAAATTCTGCAACATTAGGAACCACCTTGTGACCCTGGCGTTCCTCTCTTTGGCCTGACTCATCCAGGTGAGGGGAGAGTGATCGGTCACTAGTGTAAACTGTCGCCCTATCAAGTAATACCTCAGGGATTCCAGAGCCCATTTTATCGCCAAGCACTCCCTCTCAACTATGCTATAGTTCTTCTCAGGAGGTGTGAGCTTGCGGCTCAGGAATGTCACGGGATGTTCCTCACCCTCTACTACTTGGGACAGGACAGCCCCTAAGCCTACATCAGAAGCGTCAGTCTGTACAATAAAGGTCTTGGTGAAGTTATGGGTGATCAGTACCGGTCCCTCGCACAAAACCGTCTTAAGTCGCTGAAACGCCCCCTCGGCCTCTTCACTCCACTTTACCATCACCGCCCTGCTACCCTTGGTCAGGTCAGTCAGGGGTGCCGCTATGGTAGCAAAATCGGGGATAAATCGGCGATAATAGCCCACTATGCCTAGGAAAGCCCTCACTTGCTTCTTGCTCATAGGTCGTGGCCACTGCTGGATCGCCTCTACTTTATTTACTTGGGGTTTGATGACACCTCGCCCAATACGGTACCCCAGGTAACGGGCCTCTTCCAGACCCAGTGCACATTTTTGGGGGTTCGCTGTCAACCCTGCTGCCCTCAGGGAGTCTACCACTGCTTGCACCTTGGCCAGGTGACTCTCCCAATCGGTACTATAAACTATGATGTCATCCAGGTAGGCCGAGGCATATCTCCGGTGAGGTTTTAGCACGAGATCCATTAACCTCTGGAATGTGGCGGGAGCCCCATGTAGCCCAAAGGGAAGTACCACGTACTGAAAAAGCCCATCAGGAGTAACAAAAGCGGTCTTCTCTTTGGCCCTGTCAGTAAGGGGTACCTGCCAATACCCTTTCGTCAGGTCAAGGGTGGAGAAGAACCTAGCCTGTCCAAGTCGTTCTATCAACTCGTCAACCCTGGGCATGGGATAAGAATCAAATTTGGACACCTCGTTCAACTTCCTAAAATCATTGCAGAACCGTAGGGAACCATCAGGTTTGGGAATCAACACAATAGGACTCGACCAGTCACTTTTAGACTCCTCGATAACCCCCAGGTCTAACATCTGCCTGACTTCTTCGGATATGGCAAGCCGGCGCGCTTCAGGGACCCGGTAGGGTTTTTGGTGTACCCGGATGTGGGGTTCGGTTATGATGTCATGCTTGATGACTGAAGTACGTCCCGGTAACTTAGAGAACACATCCACATTTCGGAGCACAAACTCCTTCGCTTCCTGAATCTGGGCCCTGGAGAGGGACTCCGAGATCCGTACTTCAGGCACCTTGCCATCGGGTACACCTACCTCCGGTGTCCCCTTCTTGGGGACAGACGCTTTTTCTACTCCCACGGCCATCAAGGACTCCCTTTCCCTCCATGGCTTTAGGAGGTTCACGTGGTATATCTGTTTGGGTTTCCTCCTCCCCGGCTGAGATACTTTGTAGGTTACCTCCCCCACTTTCTCCATGACCTCATATGGTCCTTGCCATTTTGCCAAGAACTTGCTCTCAACGGTGGGCACCAGAACTAGCACTCTGTCGCCTGGGTTAAAGCTCCTGAGTCTGGCTGACCTATTGTAGACCCTAGACTGGGCCTCTTGTGCCCTTGTCATGTGCTCCTTTACAAGGGGCATTACCGCCGCTATGCGGTCCTGCATAAGGGAGACGTGTTCTATCACACTACGGTGGGGGGTCCTCTCCTGTTCCCAGGTCTCCTTGGCTACATCCAAAAGCCCACGTGGGGAACGGCCATATAACAGCTCAAAGGGTGAGAAACCCGTCGAGGACTGGGGAACTTCACGTATGGCAAACATCAAATAGGGCAACAAACAATCCCAGTCCTTCCCATCTTTGCTAACCCTCTTTAGCATCCCCTTCAAGGTCTTATTAAACCTCTCGACCAGGCCATCTGTCTGAGGATGATACACAGAGGTGCGGAGCTGTTTTACCTGCAGTAACTTACACATCTCCTTCATTACCCTAGACATGAATGGGGTACCCTGGTCAGTCAAGATTTCCTTGGGGAGGCCTGTGCGGGAGAACACCTGGAACAGCTCCCTAGCAATATTTTTGGAGGAGGTGTTCCTTAATGGTATCGCCTCGGGATACCGCGTAGCGTAGTCCAGGATAACTAGGATGTATTGGTGCCCCCTTGAGGATTTGACTATGGGGCCAACCAGATCCATTGCAATCCGTTCAAATGGCACCTCTATGATTGGTAGCGGGACCAAAGGACTCCTGAAGTGGGAGACCGGGGCAGTAAGTTGACACTCAGGGCAGGAGCTACAATACCGGTTTACCTCCTCCCACACCCCGGGCCAGAAAAATCGCTGCAGGATCCTCTCTCGGGTCTTCTCAGCACCTACATGCCCTCCCAGCACATGTTTGTGTGCCAACTCTAGCACCAGCCTACGGTGAGATTGGGGTACTACAAGTTGCTCAACCTCCTCACCCCGTATCTGGTCGACCCTGTACAACAGCTCCCCAACAATCACCATTCGGGGGTATATTTTGTCAGCCCCTGGTATTTGGAGTACCCCATTTATCACCTTAACATTCTCCCGTGCTTTAAACAAGGTAGGGTCCTGTAGCTGTGCAGCCCCAAAATTTTCACGGGAAATCTCAAAGTCCGGCATGTCGGCCACCTCCTCGTGGCCCTCGACCTCACCAGCTAGGACCTCTAGGGGAGAGAATTCATCACATGGGGTCACCCCTACTGCTGGTGTGGGTACATCGGCCTCAAAGGGTTCAGGGGCCAAGGCCGGACATACCTGATGTCCATTATCTGCAACAGCACCTGAGGTGGGTCTTCGTCTCCAGAGATCCCAAAACACCGGTAAGTCTCTGCCGATAATAGCTTCATGAAACAGGGTCCCCACCACCCCCACTTCATGGGCAATAGTACCACAAGGGGTATGTAGGTTGATGACAGCAGTGGGATATTCGCGAGGGTCCCCATGTATACACAACACTCCCACTCTCCGCCCACTGTATAGTCCAGGATCAACCAAAGTTCCCCGCACCAGGGTGACCAGACTCCCTGAGTCTAGCAAGGCTTCCACTGTGTGGCCCCCGATTGTGACCATGCACACTTGGGGTTCTGCATCCGTGACTGACTCGGCCGCCAGAACCGGCCGGGCAAACAGTGACACTCGCCGGGTCTGGTTGCAGTCCATTGGCTCCACTAACAGTGGACAGTTGGCAGCAATATGGCCCATTTCATGGCATCGCCAGCACTGGATACGGCCATGACCTCTGTCACGAGCCTCACTGGGTTTCTGGGTATCCACGCCCCCCAATGAACCCCCTCCTAACCTGACATGTCTCCCCTTTTCCGCAGTAGCAGTCTTACCAGCTGGTTTGGTGACCCTGTCACTGGCACTGCTTCGTGTGGGAGAGGTAAGTAGAAGGTCCTTCGTAGCCCGATACCTCTCTACCAGGGACACAAGCTCCTCAGCTTTTGTGGGACCGGCCTGTCCAACCCACCGCTGGAGCCGAGAGGGCAGAGAACGGGTGAACTTATCGAGGACCACTCTCTCCACCATCTGTGCCGGCGTGCAGTCCTCTGGTTGTAGCCACTTCCGGACAAGATGGATCAGGTCATGCATTTGGGAGCGTGGGGGTAGTTTTTCTGAGTAAGCCCACTGGTGGACCCGGCTGGAGCGAACTTGAACGGTGACCCCAAGACGAGCCAGAATCTCCGCCTTTAGCTGGGGGTACTTACGGGCCTCCGTTTCACTCAGGTCGTAGTAAGCCTTCTGCGACTCACCGGTCAGGAACGGTGCCAGGACATCTGCCCACTGCTCAGCCGGTAACTCCTCTCGCTCAGCTATTCGCTCGAACACAGTGAGATACGCCTCCACGTCGTCGGTCGTCGCCATTTTTTGTAAAGCCTTTTGTACTGCAGCCCGTGCGGAACGCTGGACAACCGGGTACCCTTGCAGACCAGTATGGGACCCCTCCGTAGTCGTCGCTTGCGGTGCTGCCATAACGCCAGAAAGCTTCTCCATCATCAGCTGGAACATGGCTCGGGACTCTTCCTGCTGCTGGCGGGACCTCTCCTCCTGCAGCTGGAACATGGCTTGCTGCTGGCGGGACCTCTCCTCCTGCTGCTGGAGCATGGCTTGCTGCAGCTGCCGATTAGCTCTGGCCTCCTCTTGCAGGTATTTAATAAAGTCCTCCATCTTGGCTTTATCCTGCAATTTGCCTGCTGTTTTCCCCCAGGCCATGCAATGTTGCAGGATGTAGCCAGCCTTTCAGGTGTGCGTCTTTTGAACTGCCCGCAATCCGAAGCACCATATGTGGGAGTTTTGGCCCAGTAGAGACCGTGGTAGCGGGTGCTGTGATGCAGTTCACGACAGTGACACCAAAGTACAGTCCAAAACAGGTCTCGCCTGTGTTTATTTCAGCAGGAAAAACAAAACAGCCTTCACAATCAGGCATCAAAAACAAAATAATATCCTACCCGTCAGGGTGCTAACTAAACAATGGTTCTCTGACTCACCACTAACAAATCACTTGGCTGCTCCAGGCACAGAGGTCAGGGCTGTGTGCTCTCCAGCCTCCTTCCAGAGAGACAACACTTCCAGCTCTGCTCAGTGGCTTTATGCAAAACTGATTAGGCTGCTGCCATCACCTGTGTCCAAGGTGCTGGACACCCAACCTCAGCACTAAGGCCTTGCATAATAGCAAAACCTAGGGGAAACATACCGCCCATCCACAGTTAACCCCTTCAGTGTCTCACAGCTGCTATGAGGAAATTCGGTTTCGGGGAAGCTTTTATAGCTTGGGTCCAGCTGCTATATAAAGATCCAGAGGCTAGAATTATTACCAATGGTGTTCTATCAGAAAAAATCAAACTACAAAGAGGCACCCGTCAGGGATGTCCCCTATCCCCATTACTTTTTAATATTTTCATGGAACCCTTGGCTGCTCTGGTGAGATCAAACCCAGACATTGTTGGTTGTGGCTGTAATGGAAGCTCAGACAAACTGTTACTCTATGCGGACTCCTACTGTGCCTGGGAAATTCGGAGCGCTCTGTCCCGAAAGTAATCCAGCTTCTACAAGAGTACGGTAGCTGGGACGGGGGCGTGGCCGAATGCCGAGCTAGGAGGACGCATACCGGCGAGCTCCCGGGATCCTGACCTCCATCCTGTCAATTGGATAGCCATCCGTGAAAATAAGCATCTGGGCACCCGGCACAGACCTACCTGGCAATCGGAGGACGGAGCGGCGCCTGCCATTTGGAGCCCCAGCCGAGTCGGAGGGACTGAAGCGGAGACCGGGCGCCGCCACTGTAGCTGAGGAACCAGTGAAGCAGGATCTGCCGCTGTAGGTGCCTCACGCCACTGTGTCCCGGGGTCGGGTGCCGGTAACTGGTGAGGTGTCGGGCCTCCCGTTCGGGGTCGAGGACGGCCGCGGTGGCATGGCACGCGCAGCACGTGGTGTGCCGGCGCCATTGAAGATCTGGCGCGCCTCCTCCTCCTGCTCTCCGGGCGCTGCCTGCTCGTTCACTCCTCCTTCCGGGACCCGGTGTCGGCGGCAGGCGAGGAGTCGGTCCTCCGGACAGAGACTGAGGGCGGCCGCCGCTGTAAGGAGTGTGCGGCACGTGGTGTGCCGGCGCCATAGTGAAGTGGGCGCACTTCCCCCCCCCTGCCTTCCAGGCGCTGCCGCCGTTGTGAATCTGAGGGACAGCTCAGGAACTACTGCCTCGGGGTCCTGTCTCACCCGGAGCAACTGCTGCTGAGAGGTAGGCTGCTTGTCTGCTCCCCTGGCCACAGAACCTCTCCTGACATAGCATACCCGTGTCAGTGAAGAAGAGACCTTCCTGACCCCCCCCCTGCTCACATCGCTATCTGGCACTGAAGGGGTTACTTCCACTATACTACATAGAGCTCGGTTTTAGTCCTTCTGCTGTCTACCCTGGTGTATCCTTAGTGACTGTCTGATTCAATTCAACCCTCCTTGAAAGCTTACTGGGTTACTGGTGCTGTATGCTTGTAATTCACACTGATAGTACAATGGGCAACAGGAGGAGAACAGCTAAACAAAGCAAGGCGCCATCAGGAGCCTCTGCGCCGCCATCCGATGACGAATCAGTTCCTGGAGACCCCCTGTACCATTCTCTGGACCCTCTGGATAACCAGGCGTGCTCCACCTCACAAGCTGTTTTAGCGCAAATTCAATCCAATGCGGCAAGGAAGCTGGGCAGGTTTTCACGCGCTCAGCCTACCTCTCCTCATGGATCTCCTGGTCCCTCACCCTCCATGTTTGATGGATCTCAGAGCCCATTGCAACCTGATGACCCGGAGGACATCCCTATGGATCCATCTGAGGTGCTTGACAAGAAATTTGCTGAAGTGTTAGCGGCCATTAACTCCTGCCAATCTAAGCTAGTTAACAAGGTTGATGAACTCCGTCAGGACTTTGTCATCCTGAGACATGACGTTCATAAAGCTAAGGAGCGGATAACTGAGACGGAGCGCCGCATTTCTGATGTTGAAGATGTCCAGAGACCAATGCCCGCTCAGATTACTGATTTACAACGTCAGATGGCTGCCGCTGCAGACAGGGCGGATGATTTTGAGAACCGCTTAAGGCGCAACAATATAAGAGTTGTTGGTCTCCCCGAGAAAGCTGAGGGTCCTGATCCGGTCGCTTTTTTTGAAAAATGGATGAAGGACTTGCTTCCTGCAGAGACTTTTTCGCAGTTTTTCACGGTAGAAAGGGCCCATAGAGTCCCAACCCGCCCTGGCCCTCCGGGGGGGGAATCCCAGGCCTTTCCTAGTTAGACTGCTACACTTTAGGGATAGGGACGCAATTCTACGTGCGGTTAGAGGCAAAGGGGAGATTCTCTTGGGTAATAACAGAATAGCATTTTACCCTGATTTTTCTGCTGCGGTGCGGAAGCAGCGCACCCACTTCAATGAGGTTCGCAGTCGCCTAAGGGATAAGGGGTACAAATACTCGATGATTTTCCCTGCACGCCTCCGTGTGATAGATGGTCAGAGGACTCGTTTTTTCACCTCCCCGTCAGAAGCCATGCACTGGGTGGACTCAGCCCCTAGGGCTCCTGGAAGTGCTAGGGCAGCCCCTCCTCCCTGATCTTGGGCTGGAGTGTACTCAAAGTCCTCCCTTTTAGTCAGGAGGTCCTGCGTGCCATAACTGGGGTCCCAGTTCTAATATAGCTAAGCGGTTATGTCATACAATACTTCAAGGTGGGTGCCTCCACCCCCTCTAGTAAATTACTGGGGGGTCACCTCTACACTGTATTTAAGTGATCGGTGCTATCCATCATTTACTTTCTAATCCCCTAACTGTAGGGGTCAGGTTCCCGGGATAAGCAGTTTTTTGGGTTTATCCTAGTTAGGGACCATAGTTCCTGGTAGTTAGATAGTTTGAGGGTATAGGTCTGCACTTCAATTGTTAGAGTGTTAGACAGGGGGTTATCTCTAATGTATAGTTGGGATACAGGTTTACTCATGTTAATGTTAATGCTTTATTATGTGTTTTTTGTGGTAAAGTTGTGTGTATGTGTGTGCGCTTGGTTGTATGTGTCTATGTCCCCTCCATTTCTCTTTGCAGGTTCCAATTCTCCAACTATCCAGCCAGATCCATATCCCTCCTTACTCTTATGGCGTCAATTAAGGTAATAAGCTGGAACGTTAGAGGGCTAAATTCTAAATTTAAAAGAGCTATAATTTTGGATACCATTAAAAAACAGTCTCCCCATATAGTCTGTATACAGGAGACGTACCTTACAGGACAAAAAATTCTATCACTGAAACGTGCCTGGATTGCTAGGGGTTACCACTCCTCATACTCAGTGTATGCAAGAGGTGTCTCTATACTTGTATCTAAATCCCTCCCAATAGAGGTGTTACAGGTGGCCATCGAGCATTTTGGCCGCTTTGTCATACTGCATTGCTCCTTATGGGGGTCATCCTTCACCATTGTTTCAGTGTACGTCCCTCCTCCTTTTGATACTGGTCCATTACAAGCACTGACAGATAAATTGGCAGCCATGCCCCCGGGTCCATTAATATGTATAGGGGATTTTAATGCGGTGCCTGATCCATCTCTGGATCGCACTAGTGGTGCAGACCCTGCATCAACTCGATTAAATGAATGGATAATGTCCCTTAGCCTGAAAGATCTCTGGAGGGGGAAATATCCTTTGGGGAAAGAGTATACCTTTTACTCCTCAGTGCACAGGACGTTTTCTCGAATTGACCTGGCGTTAGGCTCTCCTGACATGCTCCCCATGGTTGACTCTATCTTCCACTGCCCCCGTAGTATCTCGGACCACTCCGCTTTGGCTCTCAATCTACTGATTGGTCCTCCCTGTGATTCCCGAATTTGGCGCCTGCACCCTGCATGGCTTTCTAATCCTACAGTGCAGATGAAAATGCAGACAGATCATAATGATTTTTGGGAAACCCACCATAACCATCCAGATCCGTTGCTTCTGTGGGACGCATACAAGTCCTCTACGAGGGGGGCGATCATCTCTGGGGTGGCAGGGCATAGGAGGGTCATGGGCGATAAAGAAAGAGGGTTGACCTCTAGACTACAGGTTGCTGAAAAGAGATACATAGAGAATCCAAGTGGGGACAATAAGAGGGCCTGGGCGCAGGTGCAGCGGGAACATCTTGCTCTGGCCAAGGAACGCACTAGCAAACGCCTTTTGGCTTCTGAAGCCTCAGTTTTTGAATTTGGGGACAAAAATGGTAAGTTACTTGCATACCTCTCCAGGGCAGAACGACCGTGTGCTTCGGTCCCCTTTATAGCAGATGCGAATGGGGCCTTGGTACATGATCCTACCTCCATAAATAAGGTGTTTAAGGAATTTTATTCTTCCCTGTACAGTCCTAGCATATCTACTACGGCTGCCGAAATGGATGCTTTTTTGGATGACCTTCCTCTGTGGCGCCTAACCCCTGCTCAATCTCTAGAATTAGACTCCCCTATCTCAGCGGAGGAGGTGGAATTAGCTATTCAGTCTCTTCCATCAGGTAAGACACCTGGTCTAGACGGGCTGGGGGGAGAATGGTATAGGAGTAAATGTGAATTTTTGGCCCCTAAGCTGCTTGATGTTTTAACACAGCCCTGGAGCACGGCTCGTTGCCTCCCTCTATGAGAGAAGCCTTAATAGTAGTTCTCCCGAAGCCCGGGAAAGACCCTTCTCTCCCTGACTCTTATCGACCTATTTCTCTCCTTAACACCGACGTAAAAATTCTAGCCAAAATCTTGTCAACCAGACTAAATAAGGTGATTTTGTCACTGGTGCACCCGGATCAGACGGGCTTTATGCCCGGCAGGGGAACGGATATTAATATTCAGAGATTATTCCTAAACATAGAAGCAGCTGTGGGCTCTCCTGATCCTGGCTTTGTTCTATCACTTGACAATTGCAAGGCCTTCGACTCTGTCGAATGGCCATATTTATGGGCCCTACTGGCTAAAATGAGAATAGGCCCCAGATTCCTGGCCCTTGTCCAGCTTTTATATCAGGGTCCGAAAGCCAGGGTCAGAACTAACCTGAATGTCTCTGCCCCCTTCCCCATGGGCCGGGGCACCAGGCAGGGTTGTCCGTTGTCCCCGTTACTTTTTGCATTGACCATTGAGCCCCTTGCTGTGGCTATTCGCCTCTCCGCTGATATAGTTGGATTGGTGAGAGGGTCGATCACGGAGAAGGTTTCTTTATACGCGGACGACACCTTAGTATACCTTGGAGACGTTGGCGCCTCTCTAGTATCCCTTCTTTCCTTAATTGACAGATTTGGCTCCATCTCAGGCCTACGGACAGTATTTTAAGAACATTTTATTGGCAAGGGACCAGCCCACGTTTCAGTCTGGCCGTGCTACAGGCGCCTAGATCTCGAGGTGGATTAGCGGCTCCTGACCTATACTTTTACTATTTAGCATCCCAACTTGTCTACGCACAGTGGTGGATCGACATAGATAGGGGGAATGCAGCCACTGCTTTGGCAGGGTCTCTGATGGGGTTATATGAAGCTCTTACGAACCTTCTATATAGGTACAAATCCCCGGCCCTAATCCCAATTCCTCTGCGTACTGTAGCCATATGCTGGCGAAGAGCTCAATCGCTAGTCAGCCCCTCCTCTCCCCCTCCAGTGTCTCCCAGATCTCCCATCTGGTTAAAGCCTTGGTTCCCACACCTTCTCTCCCTACCTGGGTGGACGATGTGGGGGGCTGCAGGCGTCAAGTTCATCGGCCAATTGTTATCCTCAAACTCTGAGCTACTCTCCCTTCGTGAACTGAGAGAGAAATATTCCCTGCCCCCCATGGCGTCCTTCCACTACTCCCAACTGAGACACGCCTTTAAGGCCCAGTTTGGGTCCCTTACATTGTCCACTGAATTCTCTAAACTGGAAATCCTGCTAGGAACCCCTGATCTATCAAAAACTCTCACACAAGTGTACACTGTTCTGCAAGCACAGGGAGTTACACCATTTGATCGGGCTCATGGGCGCTGGAGAGAGGACATCCCAGACCTCTCAGAAGAGGAATGGGGGGAAGTCGAGCACTCATACTTTGACTCAGTGGTGAGCGCTAGGGATTTCCTAGTACAAACAAAATTCCTCCACAGAATTTATTACACCCCGGTAAGACTTAATCGTATGGGGGCTAGACAGGACGATAACTGCTTCAGATGTCAGGGAGCCTGTGGTTCTTTCTTACATTGTGTGTGGGCATGCCCCAGGGTCAGAGCCTTCTGGACAGAAGTGCTAACATTCCTCAGCAATCACTTTGGTTTTCCCCATATAGCTAACCCCAAGGTTTGCCTCTTGGGAGTAATAAATGAGGTCATTGGTGGCCATTATGACATGATCTTCTTTAGACTCGTTCTGTACTACGCTCGCAAGGTGGTGATTATGTCCTGGAAGGATCGTGACCCCCCTCCCCTGCAGAAATGGATATCGCTGGTCAACAAGGTTATCCCTATGTATTACTCGGTATACAATAACAGACAATGCCCTCAAAAATGTGAATTTATTTGGTCTAGATGGAACATGAACTCTAACACTGCGGTGTAAAGTAGCTATCATAAACGAATCCCTTTGTCTGGCTCGTACCCCATGTGAAGAGGGTGGAGTGTTGTGTAGTTAGTGTTATGTCTTTGTGTGTCTGCATGAATGGGTGCCTGAATGTTTGTTCATTAAGTTCCGACTGCGGCGTTTACATGCTGTATATGTACTGATATGGTCATCTATTTCTGATATTAGAATGCCATTTGACCGATTGCAATATCTGAATATGCTGTCCTGCTATCCTCAAGTATCACTACGCTGCGCTGTAGTCTAATGTTTACAGGTGTTATTGTTGAATTTAAAAAATTGAAAATTCATAAATAAAATCTTTTAAAAAAAGAGTACGGTAGCTGCTCTGGATTAGAAATAAACTGGAAAAAAACAGTATTGCTCCCTATTGATGTATTTCCAACTGAGAGCATGGGGGAACTACAGGTGTTGGAGCCCCACTCAGCATTCAGTTATTTGGGGATACGGATCTCCGCTGATCTCAGTCGATACGCTGAACTGAACATCGTGCCAACGATTGCAAGAATAAGATCCAAAATATCAGTATGGGTCAAGCTGCCTTTGAGTAGAGCCGATAGAATAGGCCTCCTGAAGATGGTGGTATTGCCACAACTACTTTACGTGCTTTCAGCATCTCCGGTGTGGGTGGAAGAGAAACTTTTCAGACTAATCGAGCGACTCTGCAATGATCTCATATGGGGGAGAAAACATGTTCGAATGAAAATTAGCTATCTATATGGGACACAGGCAGAGGGAGGATTAATGATACCTAACTTTACATTGTATTTTGTAGCAGCCAAAGTACGCTTCATGATAAAATGGTGTAGAACAAGGGCACTAACACAGATCTTCAGAAAAACCAGGGGTAGGTAATATGCCCTTTCCAGAGGTCTGTGAATCAGGCCAATGGCTAGGGCAACTGGCAAAAAATTTCCCGGTCTGTAAAATTATCAATGAATGCTGGAAGAGCCTTAGGCGGCAGGGGGCAGGGACGGGGTCATTGGAGTTCACCCCACTATGGAACAACAAAAATTTGAAGGAATTCTGGAAACTAACTGATGTACAAATTTGGAAGGAATTGGGGATCACGAAGGTGGGCCACATAATTAAAGATGGAACATTACTCTCCGATAGAGAATTGGGAACACTATATGGGGTGGGTAGAAGCACTTTTTTTCACTATTTACAAATTTGGGATGCATTTAATAAGACACAAGATAAGAATCACTTTATTATCCATAGAGATACGTTGATAGATCGGATATTCTCCAATTGGAAGGGGAAGATGTCGGTCTCGAAAATATATAAAATATTAATTAGAGAAAACACTAGGGACACAGTACTGAAGAACGTCACACAGTGGGAGTTGGATGGTATTCACCTTACACAAGATCAATGGAAAGGGACATACCAAAATGTGGCTCTTTCGTCACTAAACACGAACCATAGGATGATTCAATGTAATTTTATTCACAGGTTGTATTATACTCCAGTACGCCTCAAAAAAATGGGGGTATATGAGGAATACAAATGTCGACGCTGCGAGGACCCACATGCAGACATTATACATCTTAGCTGGACACGCCCAAAAATGAACACCCTCTGGAAAGAGGTGCACAAAATAATTGAGGACCGTTTGGGTTTTGGAATTGCTTTTTCTATGGAGACTCTCCTATTGAATCACTTACAGGCGGGACATAAGAGGGGGCTATCAAAGACCCAAAGAGCTACTATATGCAGAATGACACTCATAGCTAAAGTTCTAATTGCAAGGAACTGGATGAAACCCCATGCCCCGACTCTAGTACAGTGGGAAGTCCTTCGGGCCAAAATTGTGCTGTATGAAAAACTTTACTATGGCAAGCAGAACAGAATGGACTTCTGGGAGAAGATATGGGGGGAGGAAACAAGTTAAAATTTTTTATTTTTTTTGTCTTTTTTCCTTTTTTTTTTTCTCGTCCGAAGCCGGGTGGGGTGGGGGTGGGGGGGATAAGGGGGGTGCACCTAGGAGGTATTGAAAGGCCGAGATATTTATGTACCATTCATTTTTTCTTTTGGGTATATATGTAGTAGGGGATAGTATCTCTGATCTTACCCCACATTCTGGGCCAGTTGGCCATGCACTTCCTAAGAATTGGAACCTACCGACTACGAAAGGAATGCTACTTTTTTGTTCATAAAATATTTGTAAGCAGAAAATTGTTTTATATCTTGGACAAGAATTTCTTCTTCTTAATGTATTGTGTATTCCTCCTTTTCTTTGTCGAAAAAAAAAAAATAAATTTATTAAAAAAAAAAAAAAGTCGCCGTGATTGCAACACAATCCAATCGCGTATAGCACAATCCCCGAAAAGTCAGGAAACCCGACTGCAGCTGCAGGACCCTTAGTAAATAAGCCCCACGACCTCTAAGATTCTTTTGCAGTAAAGCTGAAGAATCGGCGGAACGTCTCCCTTCTCTCTGCCTCCAGGAAGACTTAAACAAAGACTTTAACCCCTTCCCGACATTTGACGTAATAGTACTGCATCGCAGGAGGTGCGTTCCCGCAAAATGCAGTACTATTACGTCAAGCTTCTGGCGCCGGCTCCCGAACGGAGCCGGCGCCAGAAGCTGCGGGTGTCGGCTATATATTATAGCTGACACCCGCCTCTAACACCCGCGATCGGAGATTTAAACTTGTGTTAAACTTTAAATGCCTCTAACACGCCGCGGTACACTGCGGCGTGTTAGAGGCATTCAAAGTTTAATTAAAGGTAAATCGGACCCCCCCCGCGGCGCTTACCGGGGGGTCCGCTGCTCCGATCGCAGCCCCGGGACTGCCAGTGCCCGGGGCTGCGAGATCCTCCTTCCTGTAGCCGGGTCCTGCCTTCTGGCAGGACCCGGCTGTAAGACACTGGGCATGCTCAGCATGCTCAGTGTCTTACATTACACAGTGCAATACATCTGTATTACACTGTGTAACCTGTAAAAAAGCTTGAACAAGTGATCAGAAGATCACTTGTTCAAGCTTAGATGTCAGTAACTGTAAAAAAAGTAAAAATAAATAAAAAGGTTTTTTACAATAAAAATAAATAAAAGAAAGTGAAAGTCCCCAAACACCACATTTCCCTTTACACAAGTAATAAAGTATAAAATACACTAAATCACGAAAAAACGCACTTATTTGGTATCGCTGCGTCCGTAACAATCTGTACAATAAATCCTAATCATAATCGGACCCGCACGGTGAACGTGGTAAAAAAAAAACAAAAACAAAAAAAAAACACTTGCCAAAAATTAAAACTTTTTATCAAATTGCTTTACAAAAAATGTTCTAAAAAGTGATCCGAAAAAGTTACAAGCACCAAAATGATACCAATAAAAAGAGCAACTTGTCACGCAAAAATTAAGCTTCCAACCAGCTCCGTAAACCAAAAAATACTACAGTTATGCCGCTATACAAATGGCAATACTAAAACAAATGCATTTTTTTCTATTCTAGTTTTCTTTCAATAAAATTGGACAAATATAAATAAAACTATATAAATGAGGCATCACCGTAATCGTAGTGATCCGTAGAATAAAGATAATATATTATTGTTATGCTACAGTGAACACCCCCCAAAAATATGCTAAAAATCCAAAACAAGAATTGATGATTTTATTTTCCTCCACACGTAAAAAGTTAATAAAATTGCTTCGATAAGCTAAAAACCCACTAAAATTAAGTTTTTTTTACAGTGCATCTCATCTCGCAAAAAATAAGCCCTTATTTGTCTAAATTGCTTAAAAAATAAATAAAGATTGTATAGCCTATTCCCAACGAGCGTTGTTATAGAACGGTGCGGCGGGTAGTGACTTTCCAACACCGGTCAGACACAGTGATCGAGGCAAGATGGCGATTGATCCTGACGGTCATCCATCCTGCCCCATGGAACAGAAGGGTTACATCCCCCCCCACACACCCCCAGTTTATTATTGCTGCTATTGGCTCATCGATTCAGACGAGCCAATAGCAGCGAATTTACTTATGACGTCAGTAATACCAGTCACTATGTCTGTAGACACGGTGATCGGGGCAGGGTGGCGGCTGTTCCTGACAGCCACCAATTTTGCCTTGCGGTCCAGAGGGGTTTTGTTGCCCCCCTCTGTCCATGTTTGCCGCTATTAGCTGGTCGATTTGGTCCAGCCAAAAGCAGCAATATTCGTCACAATGGGCATCGCTAGGGTGAATAAGAGCAACACTTGGCGATAATTTCCCTACTAAAATATAGATATGGTACAAAAGCACTGGCCGTGCACATTGTACAGATGATGCTGTACAACTCTTACGAGCTGTTCCAATGTGCATGTCCTGCCGTATCATTTCTCCATTTTCAAGAGGAAGATATTAGGAAACTAATATTGGGACAAGAAGGACGGGCCCCAGTACCTCTGGTTTAGATGTTCCTGTGTTTTGCCAGGGCAGCATTTTCCCGGTGAATTCTGCTGCTTCTAATGGTAGGACTCAATAAAGAGTCTGTTCTAAAAGAGGAGTTAGGATGGACGCTACATACCAAGGATGGACCCTACATACCAAGGATGGACCCTACATACCAAGGATGGACACTACATACCGAGGATGGACACTACATACCAAGGATGGACACTATATACTAAGGATGGACACTACATACCAAGGATGGACACTACATACCAAGGATGGACCCTACATACCAAGGATGGACCCTACATACCAAGGATGGACCCTACATACCAAGGATGGACCCTACATACCAAGGATGGACACTATATACTAAGGATGGACACTACATACCGAGGATGGACACTACATACCGAGGATGGACACTACATACCGAGGATGGACACTACATACCGAGGATGGACACTACATACCAAGGATGGACCCTACATACCAAGGATGGACCCTACATACCAAGGATGGACACTATATACTAAGGATGGACACTACATACCGAGGATGGACACTACATACCAAGGATGGACCCTACATACCAAGGATGGACCCTACATACCGAGGATGGACACTACATACCGAGGATGGACACTACATACCAAGGATGGACACTACATACCAAGGATGGACACTACATACCAAGGATGGACACTACATACCAAGGATGGACCCTACATACCAAGGATGGACCCTACATACCAAGGATGGACCCTACATACCAAGGATGGACACTATATACTAAGGATGGACACTACATACCAAGGATGGACACTACATACTAAGGATGGACACTACATACTAAGGATGGACACTACATACTAAGGATGGACACTACATACTAAGGATGGACACTATATACTACTAATAGACCTGCGACACCTCCAGAGTGACAAAAGTTTAGTTGGTCCCTTGGTATATTCCACCTCCTTATACATTAGACATTCACAATTCACGCCCAACCTATTGTGAATTAATTTCGATAAAATGAATAATTGTAACAACTGTTATGTCCCGTTGCTCCCTATACCCCTCGATTATTTCATAAGGGGCGCCACATAACGGGCACTGAACTTTCCAGAAATAATTGCAATTTCCATCTTGGACTCCATTGCACATCATATTTGGAAACCACCTGTATGTTCAAAATGCTCATTTCACCACGTGTATTACACTACACCACATATTACACCTTGCTATATTCCCCAAGGGGTGTACATTCAACAATTAGGGTCACTTTTCGGGTTTTCCTCTGTTTTGGTACCACTACGTCTCTCCAAATGTATCCTGACACATGTGAAGGATTTCTTGCAAATTTGGCCTCTAAAAGACAAACACCCCTCTTTTCCTCTACTGTGCGCCCATAAAGCATTTTATATGCACATGTGGGGTACTTCTACACTCGGGAGAAATAGTTTTACACCTTTTTTGGGGTTATTTAATATATTATCCCTTGTGGCTTACATAAATTAGGGGTAAAGTGACATTTATAGGAAAATGTTCGACTTTTTAATGTTTAGGGCCTAATTGGATCATTCACCTGTAGGGGCAAATACATATATTACACATTGCAAAATTCTCTAAGGGGTGTGCATTCAAAGATTAGGGTCACTTTTCGGATTCTCTGTTTTATACCACTAGGGCTCTCCAAATGCATGTCAAACATTTCTGTCAAATTTGGCTTCTAAAAGGCAAACATTCCGCTTTCCTTTTAATGTGCGCCCATACAACATATATACACATGTGGGGTACTTCTACACTCGGGAGAAATAGGTTTACACATTTTCGGGGGTTATTACATATTTTTATCCCTTGTGGCTATATAAAATTAGGAGTAAAATGACCTTTATAAGAAAAATGTTCACCTTTTATCTATTTAAGTCCTAATTAAATCAAACACCTTTACGGACAAATACACATATTACACCTTGCTAAATTCTCTAAGGGGTGTGCTTTCCAAAATGGTGACACTTGTTGGGGTTCCCCTCTGTTTTGGTACCACTACGGCTCTCTAAATGCATCCTGACACATGTAAAGGATGTCTGTCAAATTTGGCTTCTAAAAGGCCAACACCCCTCTTTCCCTTCTGAGCTTCACTGCGTACCCATACAACATTTTATTTGCATGCGTGGGGCAATTTTATACTTGGGAGAAATGCTAGTACACATTTATTGGGGTTGTTTTATCTTTAATGCCTTATGGGATACAAAAATTAGCCGTAAAAGTGACTTTTTTGGGAAAATGTTCACCTTTTTCCTTTTAGGGACCTAATTGAAGCAAACACCTGTAGGGGAAAATACACATATTACACCTTGCTGAATTCTCCAAAGGGTGCACTTTCCAAAATGGTGACACTTGTTGGGGTTCCCCTCTGTTTTGGTACCACTAGGGCTCTCCAAATGCATCCTGACACATGTAAAGGATGATTGTCAAATCTGGCTTCTAGAAGGCCAAAGCCCCCCTTTCCCTTCTGAGCTTCACTGCGTACCCATACAACATTTTATATGCAAAAGTGGTGCAGTTCTGTGCTTAAGAGAAATAGTTTTACACATTTATGGGGTTGTTTCATCTTTTATCCCTTGTGGCTTACAAAAATTTGGGGTAAAAGTGACTTTTTTGAGAAAATTTTCACCTTTTTTCCCTTTTGGGGCCTAATTGAATCAAACACCTGTTGGGGAAAATACACAAATTACACGTTGCTAAACTCTCCAAGGGGTGTGCTTTCCAAAATGGTGTCTGATGTTGGGGCTTTCCTCTGTTTTGGTACCATTATGGCTCTCCAAATGCATCCTGACACATGAAAACTTTTTCAGCCATATTTGCCCTGCAAAAACGTAACAACGCTCTTTGCATTCCAAGTGCCCCCCTGTGTCCGTACAGCAGGGTACAGTGACAAAATGGGTATTGGCATACTCAGGAGGAATTGCCCTAAACATTGTAAAATGCATTTTCCTTTTTAACCCATTGTGAAGGAGCAAATTTTAGTGTTCAATGAATCTATAGTAAGATAAAATTACATTTCTCTAATTTCACTTTCATTTATCTTTCACCCTCATGAAACGCTCAAAGGGTTAACAAAATTCCCAAAGGTTGTTTTGAATATTTTGAGGGGTGTAGTTTCTAAAATGGTGTCATTTGTGGGGGTTTTCTGTCATGTGGGTCTTATAAAGTCACTTCCAACTAAATTGACCCTCCAAAAGTAGGTTTTGATGATTTTCGTGAAAATCTGAAAAATTGCACCAAGTTATAAGCCTCCTAACATCCGAAATAAAGGAAAAAGATGTTTGAAAAAAGATGCCAAGTTAAAGCAGACATATGGAAAATGTTAGTTATCAAGTTATTTTAGTGATATGACCAACTTTCCAAAAAGTAGAAAATTTTGAATTTGGAAAACATAGTTTTTTCAAATTTTTTTCCAAATTTCCATTTATTTCATAAATAAATACTAAATCTATTGATTAAATTTCTCAACCAGCATGAAGTACAATGTGTCACGAAAAAACAATCTCAAAATCAACTGGATATCTTAAAGCGTTCCAAAGTTATAACCACTTAAATAGACATGTCAGATTTTAAAAAATGGACCGTGTCAGGAAGGTGAAAAGTGGCTTCAGCGTTAAGGGGTTAACCAAGACACGCTTAAACTCTTCCCGTCCTCTTTACAAAGAATTTGATAGCAGCTGCTCAATGTACAATCTGTGGTCAATGAAGTTGATTAGACTCTTGTCATCCTAGTCAATGGTCAGGAAAAATGGGAATTATTCTCACCGTTAATTCGGTTTCCATTAGTCCCCCATGACGGCCCCACTTGGAGGATGACCCCTTGACCTCTGTAGGGACAGGAAGCAGAGAAGTTAAATACCCACCCCCTGCATCTACACTCCAGTGACTACCAAATAACTACACCGGCAGCGGATGCAACTCATTTTATTGCATGTTTTAATCACACACAATTAATTCGTAAAGTACAGAATTTTATACATGGGTGGGAAATATATATGGGCCGTCATGGTGGACTAATGGAAACCGAATTAACGGTGAGAATAATTCCCATTTTCCATTGCGTCCCCCATGACGGCCCCACTTGGAGACATAACAAATTATATTTCAGGGAGGGACAACAGCTTGTAGTACTTTTCTACCAAAAGCTAATTCATTCGTGTTTTGCAGGTCTAACCTATAGTGTTTTACGAATGTCAACTGACTAGACCATGTGGCTGCCCTACAAATTTCATTAATGGAAGCTCCCCTTTTCTCAGCCCATGAGGTTGCCATGGCACGTGTAGAATGTGCTCTAATTGCTTCAGGTATTGACATATTCTGGGCTGCGTAAGCATTCTTGATAACAGTCTTGATCCACCTTGCTAGAGTGGATTTTGAAGCTTTTATCCCTCTGTTCTTCCCGCTGAACTGCAGAAGGATGTTTGAGTCTTTTCGCCATGGTTTTGTTGTTTCCAGGTAAAAGAGAAGGATTCTCCTGACATCAAGGGAGTGCCATTCTCTTTCTTTTGTTGATTTCGGGTTTTGACAAAGGCAGAATAATTTCCTGGCTTAGATGGAAACTTGAGGAAACCTTTGGAATAAAATTGTTATCAAGTGTTAATGTTACTCTGTCTTCAGATATTTTTAAGTAGGGTTCTTTGATGGACAATGCCTGGATCTCCCCCAAACGTCTGGCCGATGTTATGGCGATAAGAAAGGTCAACTTTAATGTTAATTCTCTAATATTTTTTGAGTCTAAGGGCTCAAATGGAGGACCAGTTAGATAATTTAAGACAATAGATAAATCCCAGTTTGGGACAGCTATTTTAATGGTAGGTTTAAGTCTAGAAGTAGCCTTTATAAACCTCCTTACTAGAGACGAGCGAACATACTCGTCCGAGCTTGATGCTGGTTGGAGCATTAGCGTACTCGAAACTACTCGTTGCTCGGACGAATACTTCGCCCGCTCCCGCCGTTTTGCTTTTTGGCGGCCAGAAACAGAGCCAATCACAAGCCAGGAGCCTCTGCACTCCACCCAGCATGACGTGGTACCCTTACACGTCGATAGCAGTGGTTGGCTGGCCAGATCAGGTGACCCTGGGATAGACTAGCCGCTGCCCGCGCTGCTCGGATCATTCTGTGTCTGGATGCCGCTAGGGAGAGAGCTGCTGCTGCTCAGGGAAAGCGTTAGGCTGTTCTATTAGCTTACTGTTAGGCAGGAGTGATTCTCAAAGAACCCAACAGCCCTTCTCAGGGCTACAATAACGTTCTACTTTTTTTTTTTTTGTTTGCTTGTGGCTGGGCTTGCTGGCACTAGTAGTGCAGCTAGTACCATATTGTGAGGAATTAGCAGGGGGACTTGCTACCGTTGTGTTTAGCGTTTAGTGACACACATATCCATAGCAAAGACCGAAGTGGGACAATTTATTAGGGGTTTGAGTAGAATTAGGCACAGTCTGCCATTTCCTTTTTTATTTTACGTTTATTTTTTTCATAACTCAGCGTCATCTCATCTGGCATAGCAGTGTGCTGTAATACTTGGCTAGAAAATAGCCATAGGAGAATCCAAACGGCTTACTTACGCCTACAGTAGCGTTATATATATTTGATTTCTGGTTGATCTGCTGGTGGCTGTACTTGCTGCAGTGCATCTACTACCATATTGTGAGGAATTTGTAGTGAGACTTGCGACCGTTGTGTTTAGCTCTTAGTGACGCACATATCCATCGCAAAGACCAAAGTGGGAAAATTTATTAGGGGTTGGATTTCAATTAGGCACAGTCTGCCATTTCCTTTTTATTTTACGTTTATTTTTTCATAATTCAGCGTCATCTCATCTGGCATAGCAGTGTGCTTTCATACTTGGCTAGAAAATAGCCATAGCAATAGGATAGCATTGTTTGGTTTTAAAAACTAAAAAACACATAAAAAACTAAACACAAAAAAACACAAAAAAAAGTTAAAAAAAAATTAAAGTTATAACTTTCATTTTCAAAATGTTTAACCCGAGGGCTAGGGGTAGAGGACGAGGGCGGGGACGTGGGCGTCCAACTACTGCAGGGGTCAGAGGCCGTGGTCCTGGGCGGGGTGAGACACCACCTGCTGATGAGGGAGCAGGGGAACGCCGCAGAGCTACACTCCCTAGGTTCATGTCTGAAGTTACTGGGACTCGTGGTAGAGCACTGTTGAGGCCAGAACAGTGCGAACAGGTGATGTCGTGGATTGCCGACAATGCTTCGAGCAATTTGTCCACCAGTCAGTCTTCCACGCAGTCCACCCATGTCACCGAAATCGGCACTCCTCCAGCTCCTGCACCTCAGCCTCCTCCCCCCCAGTCTGCCCCCTCCCAGGAAAATTTGCCATTTGAACCGGCATACTCTGAGGAACTGTTTTCTGGACCCTTCCCACAGTCACAAACCACTTGTCCGGTTGCTGCTGAGCAATTTTCCGATGCCCAGGTTTTCCACCAGTCACAGTCTGTGGGTGATGATGACCTTCTTGACGTAGTGGAAGAAGTGTGTAAAGAGTTGTCCATCGATGAGAAGACACGGTTGTCAGACAGTGGGGAAGTTGTTGTCAGGGCAGGAAGTCCGAGGGGGGAGCAGACTAAGGGATCGGAGGATGATGAGGTGACAGACCCAAGCTGGGTTGAGAGGCCGGGTGAACACAGTGCTTCTGAGACGGAGGAGAGTCCTCGACCAGAACAGGTTGGAAGAGGCAGTGGTGGGGCCAGACGGAGAGGCAGGGCCAGAGCATCAGCGCCAAATGTGTCACGTAGTGAAGCTCCCGTGGCGAGGGCTAGATTTTCAGAAGTCTGGAGGTTCTTTAAGGAAACACCGGATGACCGACGGACTGTGGTGTGCAACATTTGCCAAACCAGGATCAGCAGGGGTTCCACCACTACTAGCTTAACTACCACCAGTATGCGCAGGCATATGAATGCTAAACACCCCACTCAATGGCACCAAGCCCGTTCACCTCCGGCCGTGCACACCACTGCTCCTTCCCCTGTGTCAGCTGATAGTCAGCCCCCTGCCCAGGACCCTGGCACAAAAACCCCATCGTCGCCTCCACGATCCTCCACAGCATCCACCAGCGTTCAGCTCTCCATACCCCAGACGCTGGAGCGGAAACGTAAATATAGTGCAACCCACCCGCACGCCCAAGCCCTTAATGTGCACATCTCCAGATTGCTTAGCCTGGAGATGCTGCCCTATAGGCTAGTAGAGACCGAGGCCTTTCGCAACCTCATGGCGGCGGCCGCCCCTCGGTATTCGGTCCCCAGCCGCCACTACTTTTCCCGATGTGCCGTCCCAGCCCTGCACCAGCACGTGTCAGACAACATCATCCGTGCCCTGACCAACGCCGTTTCTGACAAGGTCCACCTGACCACG
Organism: Engystomops pustulosus; assembly: GCF_040894005.1. NCBI lineage: Eukaryota > Metazoa > Chordata > Amphibia > Anura > Leptodactylidae > Engystomops > Engystomops pustulosus. The sequence continues at coordinate 304,642 of NW_027284975.1, forward strand.
GACACGTGGACGAGTGCTGCCGGGCAGGGCCACTATATATCGCTGACGGCACATTGGGTTAACTTGGTGGAGGCTGGGACCGAGTCTGACACTGGGGCTGCTCATATACTGCCGACGCCGAGGATTGCGGGGCCTACCTCGGTCCAGGTCTTTCAGGCCTACTATGCCTCCTCCTCCTCCCACCCCTCCTCCACCTCCTCCTCCTCCTCCGAACTACCATCCGTGGCCATGCCGCCATCAGTCGGTAGCTCTAGGCACAGCAGCAGTGCCGTCGCTAAGCGACAGCAGGCGGTGCTCAAACTGCTGAGCCTAGGCGATAAAAGGCACACCGCCCAAGAGCTATTACAGGGCATCACGGCGCAGACTGATCTGTGGCTGGCACCGCTGAACCTGAAGCCAGGCATGGTTGTGTGTGACAACGGCCGTAACCTGGTGGCGGCTCTGCAACTCGGCAGACTGACACATGTGCCATGCCTGGCCCATGTGTTAAATCTCATAGTTCAGCGTTTCCTCAAGACATACCCCAATCTGTCTGATTTGCTCACGAAGGTGCGCCGCATCTGTGCGCATTTCAGGAAGTCCAGCACAGATGCTGCCACTCTCAGGGCAGCGCAGTGCCGCCTCCAACTGCCCGCTCACCGACTGTTGTGCGACGTGCCCACGAGGTGGAATTCAACATTAACCATGTTATCCAGAGTTTACCAGCAGCGCAGAGCGATTGTAGACTGCCAGATGTCAACTTCCACCAGAACTGGTAGTCAGGTCAGTCAGCTTCCTCAAGTCTACAATGAGAAAGATGAGTCCCGAGGGATGTTGGAGAGTTGAGCCGGCGCTTCCTATGTCTTAATTCACACAACGTGATGTGTTGATCAATAGGTTGCTTTATTGTTAAAAATGCGACGCGTTTCTGCTCCGGACTGGAGCCTTCATCAGGCATAACATAACAAGTGGTAGCTAAGCTTTAAGTACATTACCATATTACCGGGACCCCGGAAGTGACGTGATAGCTGTCACGTGACGAACCGGGGGTCAGGGTTCAATCCGGTACCGTAACAACATAGGGAGAGCAATTCTTAAAGCTATAACAGTTGTTATATACTACTTTGATCACATGAATGGGTGTTTAAATAAATACATCGGTAAAAACAGTCACAGTGGTAAATAAATAAATAAATAGTTAATTATCAAATACATAGAATTGACTCTGTAAACACATATATAAAAATTTCCATCATATTAAAATATTCATATTAATAGTGGATCATCCCCATAGCGATGTTTAAAATGATTAAAACGTTATCAATTCAGTTAAAACGAAGTATAAATATAGGTGCCCAATATATCTAGTCACGGCTGGTCCTAAGACTACATGGCTATCCCGTTCTGCTCTGGCTACGGAGAGCGAGTGAGGACTTGCTAAAAAGGGCGTTTTTGTGTCGGAGACGTCATCCACTCGTTCAAATCAGTCCGGACAGAAAGGAGGGGAGGAAGAAGATCTGAATGACACAGGTAAGTCTCAAACAGATTCAATTACCTCATTTAGGCCTTTCGGAGCAAGCGTATCCAGTTTAAAAATCCAATAGGATTCTCTCCGGTTCAAGGTTTTTAGCCGATTATTAGTTTTCGAGCTTATCTGTTCTATTGGGGTTATCGTAATGCAACCGAAATCACCCTTATGTTCCAGGGAGATATGTTTAGATAGACTTTGTTTTAAAAACCCTATTTTGGTTTTATGCCGGTGACCATTCAGTCTCATCCTAAGGGACTGAACGGTTCGGCCGACATACTGTTTCCCACAGGAGCAGTTTACCAGATAGATTACAAAGTCTGAGGAACACGACATTTTTGTTTTGATCTTAAATGTTTCTTTCGTGCTTTTAGACACGAAAGTGGTCGCCCCCTCATTAATTGAATCACAGCATAAGCATAGTTTATGTCTACATTTTTCGACCCCCAGTTTTTCATTTTTTGCTGTTTTATTTTTGTTTCTATCTAGGCACATCTTAGATCTTAATCTACTTGGGGCCACTATGTTTTTTATGGTAGTAGCTTTCCTGAAAGTTATAAGCGGGTGAGCAGGGAGAATACTTTTGAGAACTGGATCTTTTTCCAGGATATTCCAGTGCTTTTTTAGGGTTTCTCTGATTTTTGTGCTACCCCTGTCGTACGTGGTGATGAAATTAAATGCCAGTTTTTTCACTTCTTTCTTTTCCTTAGTCCCTGTTCCCAGACATTCTTTCTGTGTTTTACCAGCATACTTTAGGTATGCTTCATTCACAATCCTTTTGGGGTATTTTTTCTCTTTAAACCTAGTTTTCAGGATTTTTGCTTGTGTCTTATAATCTTCAAGGTCGGTGCAATTTTTTCTGATCCTGTGAAATTGGCTGAAAGGTATGTTTTTCAGCCATTTCGAATAGTGTGCGCTCTCAAACTCCAGAAAGCTGTTGCTATCTACAGTTTTGAAATGTGTGGTTGTGGTGATCCTATTCCCGACTGCTTTTAATTCTAGGTCAAGGAAAACTATTGTGCTCTTATCTAGGTTCCTTGTAAACTTGAGACCCCAATCGTTTTTGTTGAGCATCTCCACGAACTCTACAGCTTCTTCTTCGTTTCCTCGCCAGATACAGAACAGGTCATCGATATACCGTTTGTAGTACACGATATTCTTTGACCAGTATTCTGTGTTGTAAATGAAAAGGGACTCGAATCGCCCCATAAATAAATTAGCATAACTAGGGGCGACCCGAGTCCCCATAGCCGTACCTAGTATTTGGTGGTAAATCTGTTCTTGAAAACTAAATACATTGTGTTTAAGGACGAACTCGAGCCCTTTTGTGAGAAAATCTATTTGGGGTTTAGGTAGATCAGTGTCCTGTTCGAGGAACCAATATATTGAACGGAGTCCAAGGTCATGCTGAATGTTTGAATATAAAGACGATATGTCCAGAGTTAGGAACATATAATCGTCTTCCCACACTACGTGGTCTAATTCCATAATTAAACTGCTTGAGTCACGTAAGTAAGATGGCAAATGCATTACTATGGGCTGTAAGTATAAATCAATATAGTGGGACAAATTGCTGGTTAAAGAGCCAATGCCAGATATTATTGGACCTCCCGGTGGGTGCTCCTGATCTTTGTGGATCTTTGGTAGATGGTAGAAAACCGGCAGGGGTGGATGCGACACGGTGAGGAATCCTTTTTCTTTTTTATTTAGGATTTTCCCTTCAAAAGCTTCATTGATTAGCTCATTATATTCCTTAAGGTGCAAAGTGGTTGGATCTTTCTTTACTGGTTTATAGTATTGAGTATCACCAAGGATATTGAGGGCTTCCGTTATATAAGATTCCCTGTCTTGAATAACCACTCCTCCTCCTTTATCTGCTGATCGAATTACTATGTCTAAATTTAGACTAAGATTTCTCAACGCTTCTTGTTCTCCTTCCTTTAGGTTGTTACCAGAATTCTGGTGGGCTCTAATGTTTTTGAGGTCATTCGATACTAGGGAAAAAAAGGTCTCTATATGATGACCTCTTTGTGGTAAGGGGTTAAATGTAGATTTTTTACTAATTTTCTGATGGAGGTATGGATCTAATTCTTTTTTTTTTTTAATCAACTCTTTATTTTTGTATTTTTTATAAAGAAAAGAACAATCATATATATGCTGATTCGCAAGAGGCATACAAAAGTATTAAGAATACTATTAAATCTTACAGTTGCAAAATGTCAATAAACAATAAGAGAAACAAGAGGAACAAATAAAGAAAAAGGAAAGGGAACAAAGTAACAATCGTCACATAAATAAAGCATTCCTTATGGTACAGCGTAGATGTGATATCATCTTAAATAATAGAATCACTCCTAACGTTTAGGAAATCAATCTAGCGTTATATACGTCCCATTGAGTCCAGATCTTCTCAAACTTATCTGTGGTATGACGAAGTACAGCCGGAATATATTCCATTGATCGGAGGTCCCTAAGACGTGCATACAAATCCAATAATGATGGAGAAGCAGGACGTCTCCAATTCAGAGAAATCAAGCACTTCGCTGCCGTTATTATGTGTAGGAACAACCTGGCACTCGGACCCCTGAGAGAACTAGGGTATAGATTCAGTATATAAATTTCGGGGTCCAGTGGGACTTGCACATCAAGGATCCCCCCAACAAGGGACCTAACCTCCAGCCAAAAATGTAGCAAAGCAGGGCAACTCCAGAAAATGTGGAACAACGTAGCATCAGGTCCTCCACATCTCCAACATTTATTAGGAACAGATGGGTAGAACTTGTGTAGGAGCTGGGGAGTACGATACCAATTTAGTAAGATTTTGAGTTGGTTCTCTTTATACAGGGTGCAGATAGATGATTGGCGTGACCGTGCCCAGACGTTCTGCCATTGTTCAGGGGTGAGTTGTTTACCCAACCACAATTCCCACTTACTCATGTATGGGTGTGATACATTAGTGCGTTCATTAAGAAGGGAATACAGACTGGAGATCAAGCCCTTGGTAGAAGGACCTTCAGAACATATCAACTCAAAGGGTTTAGGTCTGGGTGGGGTTTCCGCTCCCAGCAGAGATGAGATAAAATGTTTGATCTGATGATAGGTGAAGTCCGCCCCCGCCAGGCATGGATATTTATCCACCAACTCCCCAAGAGTGAGTATCTTACGTGTAAGGGGGTTTAATAAAGTTCGAATTTGAAATGTACCTGCCTGAACCCAGGGTCTATAGCTACTAGTGAGACTATCTGGGAGGTGTGATGTAAAAAGAATTGGGGTAAGTAAGGATTGCAGAGGAGCTAATTGGAAACGTACCCTACATCTAAACCAGATATCTCGGGTAAATTGCATAGGACCTAACAAAGAGGATACTGTGCTGACAGGAGGGGGACCCCAAACTAGTGTGGCCGGATGTAACGGGGCTAGCCAAAGTTTCTCCAGCTCTGTCCATCTATTATATGCCTGCATTGTGGACCATGAGGTGATATGTCGGAGATGAGTCGCCAGATAATAAAGCTTAATATCAGGGAGGGCTAATCCTCCACTAGTAGTTCCTGCCGTTAGCACCGCTTTGGATATCCTGTGACTCCTACCTCCCCATACAAACCCCAAACACATTGATTGCAATCTACCCAGGACTGCCATCGGGACCGCCACCGGAAGAGTTTCGAACAAATATAGCAATTTTGGCAAAATAGACATCTTCACGGCCGCTATACGACCCAACAAGGAAATATGCAGAGGCTGCCACTTAGTCAGAAGATCCTGAATTTCCTTAATCATTGGTGGAAAGTTTGCTGCATATAGGGTCTTATATGTGCAAGTTATCCTGATCCCCAAATACTTCAATGATTCTGTCTGCCATGTATATTTAAAGGAGCTCTTAAGGGTGTTTAGCTCCCCTGAGGAAATATTTATGGGAAGGGCTTCCGTTTTATTATTATTGATCTTATATCCCGAGAAGAGGCTGTATTTATCCAATAATTTGTGAAGATTTGGGAGACTTATTATAGGGTTTGTAAGTGTCAAAAGTACATCATCAGCGAAAAGAGAGATCTTAAATTGCTTATCCCTCACTCGTATCCCGGACACATCAACTGATGAGCGAATGTATGCTGCCAACGGCTCTATACTCAAGGCGTATAGCAGGGGAGAAAGTGGGCATCCCTGTCTAGTGCCGTTACGGATTGCAAAAAACAAGGAGTTAGCGCGGGGAAGACGTATTGCCGCACTAGGAATAGAGTAAAGTCCCTGTAGAGCCTGTAAAAACGGCCCCTTCATACCAAAGTGCCTTAGGGTCGCCATCATAAACCCCCAATCCAGGCGATCGAACGCCTTTTCAGCGTCTAGGCTTAAAAGGAGAGCGCTCTCATCTGTTTTTCTGATAACCTCAAGTAAATCAGCTATTCGCCGCGTATTATCCCCCGCCTGCCTGAAACGCACAAATCCTACCTGATCTTTGTGTATAAGGTGCGGGAGCCACTCCCCTAATCTGTTCGCTAATATTTTAGTAAAGATCTTCAGATCGGAGTTCAATAAGGATATAGGGCGATAACTGGTACAATCTAGGGGATCTTTTCCTGGTTTCGGGATTACCGTAATAAAAGATCGCAACATAGCCTCAGGGATTGGAGTGCCTGTCATAAAAGCATTAAATAGTTTGATCATATAAGGGGTCAGGATGTCAGTATATGTTTTAAAATAGGCATATGGCAAGCCGTCAGGACCCGGTGATTTTCCATTTGGAAGGGCCTTAATTACTTCCCGTATTTCCTCCTCCGTAATCTCCTGGTTCAGTAATCCTAGAGCGGTGGAGGACAATTTAGGGAAGTTACATTCACTAAGGTATTGCTCCAAAGACTCCTTTCGGGCCTGGGAACCTGAGCCGGGACGGGTAGGAAGATTATACAGATCATGATAATAAGTTTCAAATATTTGTGCTATCTTCTCGGGTTTATAGTGGACAGTACCTGTATTATCCCTGAGGCTATGCGGGTTAGTTGCCACTGCCCTATCCTGGAGTTGGCGGGCTAGTAGGGTATGGGCCTTGTTACCGTATTCATAGAAACGCTGGCGGGAGTATCGTAGCAGCTTTTCTGCTCCCACTAGATCTATCTCTCTTAATTGGGCCCGGGTGGCTAAGACTTTTTGCAGGGTCGTGAGCGATGGGCGGGCAACCAACTTGTTTTCCAATGTCCTAAGCTCCCGTACACACTGTTGTCGCACCGCCTCTACTGCTTTCTTTTTATAAGCGCCCTGGGATATAGCATATCCACAGTAAACTACTTTATGTGCTTCCCATAGGATAGGCAGCGATGGGGCTGATGGGGAATTATCGGCAAAATATTGTAGTAGGGATGCGCGTAAAGCTTCTTTGGTAACATTGTGGGATAGGAGGGTCTCATTGAGTCTCCAGTGGAGGGGTCGAGGAGGGGGGTTTAGGAACGACAATTCAGCTGTGACCGGTGCATGGTCTGACCAGGAAATTAGGCCTATATCAGCAGAGCGTATACTGCGAAGTATCGAGATATCTCCCAGAAAAAAATCTATACGTGTATGTGTCTTATGTGGGGGTGAATAGTATGAATATCCCCAGGCTGTGGGATTGTCCACCCGCCATAGGTCAAAAAGATCGTGTCTACGTATCAATTTCCTGAAGCCCGATGAGAGTCTACACTGTTGTTGCGATGGAGGGACACCCTGTATGGACATACGGTCCCGGATCTCAGAGAATATAACATTAAAGTCTCCTCCCAACAACAGTGGTGTTGGTCGATATTGAGCTAAACGCGACAGGACATTTGATAAAAATCCTAGCTGCCCAGAATTCGGAGAGTATACATTACATAAGACCAGCTGGCGTCCCCCAAGGGTCCCCTTCAGAATAATGAACCTCCCCTCAGGGTCTATAAAAGTATCTAGTACTTGAAAAGGACAGGAGCGGGCTATTAATATAGCCACTCCCATTGTCTTTGTTGCTGCAGTGGCCTGAAAGCTCTGAGGGTAACCCCTTCTGACAAATCTGAACGAACCAGATGCCGTAAAATGGGTTTCTTGCAAAAATGCTATATCTGGTTTAAGTCGCTTCAGCTCCTGCAGCAACAACTGACGTTTAGTATTAGAGTTCAGCCCCTTAACATTTAAAGTAATAATCTTCACCATAAGTTATGATGTAAAACATAGCTAAGTGCAAGCCTTATATATGAACATGACATGATGCTAAGAGTGCCAGATTGATTCCCATGCTCAGATGATATCATATAACACTTATGAACGCTTATAGTGACTTCAACCTTATGAACATTCAAAAAAAGAATTACAATACAAATCTCAAACCTAACAAAAACAGAAATGGTTTTAAGCCTTGGGCATCTTGTAGGAACATAAAAGTCCCCCAAAAGGTCCAAGGTGTGGGTGATGCATCCATTCGTGATATGATCCCGAATGCAGGGCCAACACAGAAGGAGGCAAACAAACCCAATTATGGGAAACGTGTCGGACATCAGAACCTCGACCCCACTCCAAAACAATACCGACCACCACGGGCTTGCATCTTAAACTCGGAAAAGGATACCGTAGGTGACAAGGAGCCACCGCCTGAAAAAACAAAGAAAGAAAAAAACCCCAAGTCACTGGAGTTCCTGCAGGTCGTGCCGCCTCTCTTCCTTTAACTTCTTGGTCCTTTCGGAGCAGTGTGTGAGCGTGTGGAGGTCGAGGGGGATCCAGACGACTCCGGGGATCTTCTGCGCTGTTTTCTATTAGTGTTACGTTGCCAGGTCGGTGATAATGGCGGATCCAGCGAGGGCAATCTCCATTCTGGGATAACTGGAATCTGCAGGTCTAAGGTAGTGCAAAAGTCAGTCAAATCCGTTGGAGAGCGTAGTATGGCTGTTCTGCCATCCTTGCGGGCCGTCAGGCTAAAAGGAAATCCCCATCTATAGGATATATCAGCTTTCCGCAGTGTCTCCAGCAGGGGGCGTAGTGTTCTCCTACGCTGTAAAGTGACCCACGAGAGGTCTTGGAATAACTGGACCTGCGCACCTTTAAAATCAATATGTGGCCTGTTTCGTGCTTTAGCCATGATCTCTTCTTTCAGAGGAAAATCTGTAACGCAACAAATAATGTCTCTGGGGCGTCCAGAAAGTGGTTTTGGCTTAAGTGCTCGGTGTGCTCTATCCATTTTGATAGGATCCTCTGGGTTCCTTCCCAGCAGGGATGAAAACAGGAGATTGAGCACCTCCGGGACATTCTCTACATTCTGTGCTTCCGGAACTCCCCGGACTCTGATGTTGTTTCTGCGACCTCGATTATCAAGGTCCTCCACATGTGACTGTAAATCTTGAATTTTCTCTGATTGCTCTAAGAGGCGGGAGTGGAGAGTGTTCACTACTCTTCTAGAGGAAGCATGGTCATCTTCTAGTTGGTCCACCCTGTTCGCTATCGCTGTTAGGTCTTGTCGCATTTCAGCTATAGCCGACCTGCATGTGTCTTTAACTTCGAGTATCAGCGCCTGAAAATCCTGTTTAGTGGGTAACTGATGCACATGAGACCACCAATCTGCAGGCGGATGTCGCTGTGGACCTGATAATGAAGATTGATGCGATTCTGGAGACCAATCTCCAGGACCCAGTTGGGGTCTTAAGGCAGGGGGTGTATTAGCATAATCCATATCTTCCAATTCCCTATTAGAGGGACTCTGCGTATGGTAGTATTGTGGCCTCTGTGGGAGAGGGGAAGCTGCAGTAGGGGCAGATGATAGGGCCTGGTGACTAGGGCTTGGCTGCAGGCATGTAGCTCCTGCTGGTGTGGCTAAGTCGATAAGCAGGGGCAGCTCCCCTGTATGACCCCCCTCAGGTAGGGATAAGGAGCCCTGAGCAGGTGGGTGTACCCTAGGAGGGCCGTTCTCCCACTGCCCTCTGCTGTCTCTGGCTGCTCCCCGCTTCTCTCTCAGCTCACCGGGGTGCAGAGCTGCTGTGACAGGTGGAGGCGGATCTTCTGTGCGCGCGTGTAACGGGGCCTCCGCGCTCGGCGCCATCTTGGGTCCGGCGCGTGTTTCCCGGACCACAAATTCATCCAGCGTGCGGGGAGCTGGAGTGCCGGAGCGGTCCGGCGAGGCTCCCGGTGCCTTGCCCCGGCGGCGGTTCCCCATATGGCGGCGGTTCCGGGTCACGGTAGGTGCCTATTTAAGCTTAAAACAGCCCGGGTGGACGGAGCTCCTGCTTCAGGCGTCCGTCCTGGTCTGCATCCGGACACGCCCCTTATGGATCTAATTCTGATGTATTGTTTTCTGTTATCCTCTCTGGTTGTTTATTTTTATTCTCTTTAATCTGGAAGTATCTTTGCTGGGTAAGTTTTTTTACAAACACATTAAGATCGATAAATAGCTGGAAGTCATCTGTAGTTTTATTAGGGCAAAAGTTTAAGCCTCTTGACAACACTGATTTCTCATTGTGTGTAAGGATGTGACTTGACAAATTAAAAATTTTTACAGTATTAGTGTTGCTGGTCATAACAGGTCCTGTTTCTATATCTCTTTCCCTTTCTTTCCCTTTTTGCTTTTTTCTCCCCCCTCTACATCCTCTGACTCTCTTTTTCTTTTTGGGTTCGTTGGACTTGGTGTATCCAACGGGATAAAGTATTTCAGTATTCTGTTCTGAAATAATGTTTGTTTCGTATGTTTCATGGTCGGTGTTATGGGGGGAGCCAGAGTGAGGCAGATACTGGGGTCCAAGGGTGGTTGTAACGGTGTGTTACAGCAAAAAATGAAAAACTGGGGGTCGAAAAATGTAGACATAAACTATGCTTATGCTGTGATTCAATTAATGAGGGGGCGACCACTTTCGTGTCTAAAAGCACGAAAGAAACATTTAAGATCAAAACAAAAATGTCGTGTTCCTCAGACTTTGTAATCTATCTGGTAAACTGCTCCTGTGGGAAACAGTATGTCGGCCGAACCGTTCAGTCCCTTAGGATGAGACTGAATGGTCACCGGCATAAAACCAAAATAGGGTTTTTAAAACAAAGTCTATCTAAACATATCTCCCTGGAACATAAGGGTGATTTCGGTTGCATTACGATAACCCCAATAGAACAGATAAGCTCGAAAACTAATAATCGGCTAAAAACCTTGAACCGGAGAGAATCCTATTGGATTTTTAAACTGGATACGCTTGCTCCGAAAGGCCTAAATGAGGTAATTGAATCTGTTTGAGACTTACCTGTGTCATTCAGATCTTCTTCCTCCCCTCCTTTCTGTCCGGACTGATTTGAACGAGTGGATGACGTCTCCGACACAAAAACGCCCTTTTTAGCAAGTCCTCACTCGCTCTCCGTAGCCAGAGCAGAACGGGATAGCCATGTAGTCTTAGGACCAGCCGTGACTAGATATATTGGGCACCTATATTTATACTTCGTTTTAACTGAATTGATAACGTTTTAATCATTTTAAACATCGCTATGGGGATGATCCACTATTAATATGAATATTTTAATATGATGGAAATTTTTATATATGTGTTTACAGAGTCAATTCTATGTATTTGATAATTAACTATTTATTTATTTATTTACCACTGTGACTGTTTTTACCGATGTATTTATTTAAACACCCATTCATGTGATCAAAGTAGTATATAACAACTGTTATAGCTTTAAGAATTGCTCTCCCTATGTTGTTACGGTACCGGATTGAACCCTGACCCCCGGTTCGTCACGTGACAGCTATCACGTCACTTCCGGGGTCCCGGTAATATGGTAATGTACTTAAAGCTTAGCTACCACTTGTTATGTTATGCCTGATGAAGGCTCCAGTCCGGAGCAGAAACGCGTCGCATTTTTAACAATAAAGCAACCTATTGATCAACACATCACGTTGTGTGAATTAAGACATAGGAAGCGCCGGCTCAACTCTCCAACATCCCTCGGGACTCATCTTTCTTCTTGGTCTACACGCATCCGGGATCCTGGTCCTGCACATCGAAGCGTGGTTCATCGAGGCCGGCTGCTCCGCTTCACTTCTATGACATGCCCTGTTAAGCTAACCACCAGGTGAGAGTCCACTCACAGCCTGACACATATTTTCTAGTGGTTAACGATATCACACGAGGTTGCGCTCCCGTTTGTGTCTCCCCTCCACACGTGGTATCTCGGGATCTCTCGAGTCCCCTCCTCTCCAGGTATCCTCAAGTCTACAATGAGGAGTGGACGTGGATGTCTGATATCTGTCAGGTGCTGAGTAACTTTGAGGAGTCAACACAGATGGTCAGTGGCGATGCCGCCATCATCAGCCTCACCATCCCGCTGCTTGGCCTGTTGAAAAACTCTCTGGTCAGCATGAAGTCGGAAGCTTTGCGCTCCTCACAAGAGACGGGGGAAGAAGATTCCCTTGTTGATAGCCAAAGCACCCTTAGGTCTGTTTCTCAGTGCATATCGGAGGAGGTGGAGGTGGAGGAGGATGAGGAGGAAGAGGAGGAGAATGTTGGTGAGACACAAGAGGGGACCATTGTTGAGTCCTTCACTGTTCAGCGTGTATGGGCAGAAGAAGAGGAGTTGGAGGAGTTGGAGCAGGAGGAAATGGACAGTCAGGCCAGTGAGGGGAGTGAATTCTTGCGCTTTTGGCGCATATGGCAGATTTCATGCTAGGCTGCCTATCCCGTGACCCTCGCGTTCAAAGAATTTATTCCAGCACCGATTACTGGGTATTCACTCTCCTGGACCCACGGTACAAGCAAAATCTTTCCACTCTCATCCCTGGAGAGGAAAGGAGTGTGAGAATGCATGAATACCAGCAGGCCCTGGTGCACAAGCTGAAACACTATTTCCCTTCTGACAGCGCTAGCGGCAGAGTGCGTAGTTCTGCGGGACAAGTAGCGAGGGAGAGTAGGCGAGCAGGCAGCTTGTCCAGCACTGGCAGGGGTACGCTTTACAAGGCTTTTGCCAGCTTTATGTCACCCCAGCAAGACACTGTCACCTGTCCCCAGTCTCGGCAGAGTAGGGCTGATCTTTACAGAAAGATGGTGAGGGAGTACGTAGCTGACCATACCATCGTCCTAAATGATCACACAGCTCCCTACAACTACTGGGTTTCATAGCTGGACATGTGGCACGAACTGGCGCTGTACGCCTTGGAGGTTCTTGCCTGCCCTGCCGCTAGCGTGTTGTCCGAGCGGGTTTTCAGTGCAGCTGGTGGCATCATCACCGATAAGCGTACACGCCTGTCGACTGACAGCGCTGACAGGCTGACGCTTATCAAGATGAATAAAGCCTGGATTTCTCATAATTTCCAATCTCCACCAGGTGAAGGAAGCTCAACCTGAATAATTTATGCACTCCTCCTCCTCCTCATTTTCCTCCTTCTCCTCCTCTTTGTACACTAAAGCAGAGGAAACTGGCTATTTTTTGACAGGGCCCACTGGCTCTAGCTATAGTACTTTATGCATTTAATTTTTCTGGAGGGCCACCTACCCGGTCCTCTGTTTTAAACAATTTTTGGGAGAGCCACATACAGGCACTCAATCTATTCAATTTTTCTGGAGGGCCACCTACCTGCTCCTCTGGTTTGAAAACTTTTTTGGACTGCCACATACAGGCACTCAATCTATTCCATTTTACTGGAGGGCCACCTACCTGCTCCTCTGGTTTGAAAAGTTTTTTGGACTGCCACATACAGGCACTCAATCTATTCCATTTTACTGGAGGGCCACCTACCTGCTCCTCTGGTTTGAAAACTTTTTTGGACTGCCACATACAGGCACTATCCAAATTAAATTGTCTCCATAGCAGCCTCCACACGTTGTCTCCATTGCTACCTCCAAAAGTCGTCCATATAGCTGCCTCCATACATCGTCCCCTTATCAAACGAGGTGTGTCAGGCAGAAATTTGGGTTGTTTTCATGGATTCCACATCAAAGTTGTTAACTTTGTCGCCACCCTGCTGTGTAATCCACAAAATATACTGGCAAACTTTTATCATTTACCGATATTATTTCAGCGCTTCTTGCGCATCTGTTTACATTCCCCTCACCCGGCATATCCTAAACTTATAAGAACGCTACTACACTTGATCTTATACAAAAGGTTCTTAGAAGTGCTGTTTGGGGAGTAGCCTAGAGACAGGGGCTTGGATTGGCGAAAGCTCGCCTGGCAGCGGAGCGCCAGCTCCATGCCAAGATCCAACTAACATAGTTTTAACTGCAGCACCTTTAATCTACTACTAGTTCACTGCCTCCATACATGGTCCCCTTATCAAACGAGCTGTGTCAGGCAGAATTTTGGGTTGTTTTCATGGCTTCCATGTTAACTTTGTCGCCACCCTGCTGTGTAATCCACAAAATATACTGGCAAACTTTTATCATGTACCGATATTATTTGAGCGCTTCTTGCTCACCTCCTTTGGTTCCTCTCTGCCACCCATTGGTTTGAAGCCTGAGTCCATTTAGGGTATGTCGCCATGTCACTCTCTAGCCTGCCGCTGCTGCCGCTGCCTCTGCATGCCGTCCCCTATAGTGTCAGGGTCAATTATTGCATGTTTTAGATGCTATCTAGCCTCATTCTGTCACTCTGTCATGGCCATGCTGTTGCCCATAATTTTGGCATAATGGTGCGATTAAGCAGCCTCAGAGGCATCCATGCATGCTGCCCCTGCTGTTTCCTGTCCATTTCCGTGGTGTTTCCATCCTTTTCTGAGGTTCCCAGGTGTTTGGCCAAGCTTCCCTGTGCAGAGCCTTGGTCCCCTTGAAAAATGCTCGAGTCTCCCATTGACTTCAATGGGGCTCGTTATTCGAGACGAGCACTCGAGCATCGGGAAAAGTTCGTCTCGAATAACGAGTGCTCGCTCATCTCTACTCCTTACCCATTGATGCTCTGCCAGAGGATTATCGAAAAATGCACTCAAGGCGGATATCTGGACCTTCAAGGAGCTGGTTTTTAGGCCCTTGTCGAAACCTGCCTGGAGAATATCCAAAACCTGAGAGATATTAGGAGAGTTCTGGTTAGGAATCTTAGGCCCACAAAAAGAAACAAATTTATTCCAAATGCGGGAATAGATAGCATGAGTGATGGGTTTCCGACTTGCCTTTAGGGTCGATATGACTTTGTGAGACAAGCCTTTGCTTCTTAGCAGTTCCCCTTCAGGATCCAAGCTGACAACTGGAGAGCCTGGGGATTTGGGTGCAGTACTGGTCCTTGGAATAATAGGTCTGTACGAGGAGGAAGGTGAACCGGTTCTTCCAGGGCTAGCCTCCTGAGGGATGGAAACCATACCTTCTTTGGCCAGAAGGGTACCACTAGAATTACTTTCCCTCTTTCCTTTTGGATTTTTTGAACCACTTTTGGAATTACTGGAACTGGTGGAAAGGCATACATTAGTGCTGCATTCCAGGGATGTCTGAAGGCATCTAGCTGGTTCATTGGTGTTGAACCGTCTAGCGAAAAGAAAAAGGTTGTCTTTGAATTTGCACGGGTTACAAACAGATCTATTTCTGGGACTCTCCATTTTTGGGTTAGCTGCTCGAAAACCTCGTTGTTTAGGCACCACTCGCTGTTGTTGATATGTTTCCTGCTGAGGTAGTCCGCTACTGCATTTTCTTCTCCCTTCAGATGGACTGCGGATAGGGATAACACGTTGTCTTCTGCCCAACTGAAGATTTTCTCCGATAGGAGAAGAAGTTCGGTATTCCTGGTGCCTCCTTGGTGGCGTAGATAGGCCACTGTGGTGATGTTGTCTGAATATATTTTTACATGGCGAGATTTTAATAGATCTCCGCTGGTTTTTAGAGCCTCCCATACGGCTCTCAACTCTCGATAATTGGAAGATCGATTCTGAATGGATAGGGCCCATTCCCCTTGGGCAAGGGACCCTTCGATGTTTGCAACCCATCCAGTCAAACTTGCGTCCGTCTGGATTGATAGCAGAGGCCATGGATGCCAGGTTACTCCTTTCTCCAGATATTCTGGATGTGTCCACCATACTAGAGCGTCTTTGATCACCGCAGGAATTTCTATTTTCCAGTCTAGATGAGCTGGGTTCTTGTCCCACATGGATAATACCCAATTTTGTAACCTGCGAGTATGGGCTTGACTCCCCTGCACTGCTTGGATACATGCTGTCAGTTGTCCTAACAGCCTCATTACATCTCTTATGGAACAATCGTGTTTCTTCCGGAATAATTCCACATTCTGAACAATTTTTAATTTTTTCTCCTGTGGGAGGAAGGACATTTGGAGTGATGAGTTCAGAGAGACGCCCAAAAATGTAGTGATCCTGCTGGGTTGCAGGTTTGACTTTTTCCAATTTATGATCCAGCCTAGTTGTCTGAGGATGGTAATTGTAAAATCCCTGTGTCGGATTAGCTCCTGTTCGGATCCTGCTACAATCAATAGATCATCTAAATACGGAATTAGAACTATCTTCCTTGTTCTTAAGAAGGCCACCACTTCGATAATAATTTTTGAAAACGTCCTCGGAGCTGATGATATTCCGAAGGGCAGCGCCTTGTACTGGAAATGGTGTATCCGACCTTCTGGGTTGAGAACTGCAACCCTGAGGAACTTATGGGACGTTTTGTATATTGGTACATGATAATAGGCATCCTGTAGGTCGATCGTACACATGAATGCCCCCAGAGGAATCTGCGTAATTGCTGAACTTACAGTCTCCATTTTGAATTTCCTGTATAGGATATACTGATTTAGACCTTTCAGGTTGCATATCATCCTGAAAGACCCGTTGGTTTTTTTTTATTAAGAATAATGGGGAGTAATGACCTTCTCCTATCTGCGAAACTGGAACAGGGATGATGACATCCAGGTCTAGTAGTTTCTGTATTTCTGTCCACAGCTGCAGGGTAAGTTCTGGTGATGGCTGTCTGGTAAGAAAAAATTTTTGGGGAGGAAGAGACGTTATCTCCAGCCTGTAACCGTCTTCTAATAGTGTTAGAATCCAGGGGTTCCGTGTGATATCTGTCCACTGCTGGTAAAACTTTAGGAGTCTTCCCCCCACTCTGGCGTCATTTTCTGAATGATGGGGTGGTGTTGCTGGAGCTGAGGAGGAAGCCCCTTCCTCTGCCTCCTTTTGGGTAACTCCATTTCCCCTGCTTTCCTTTCCCTCTATAAGGGAATTTCTTCTCTTTCGGGTCCCGAAAGGGCTGTTTCTTCTGACCCACTTTTGCTTCAGGAAAGCCTTTTTTCCTATCAGCTGCCTTTTCGAGGATGGTGTCCAACTCGTGTCCGAAGAGGTACTCTCCTTGAAAAGGAAGGCCACATAATTTGGATTTGGATCTGAAATCTCCTGTCCACTGTCTTAGCCAGAGCGTTCTTCTTGCTGAATTAGAAAGTGCCCCTTCTTTTGCGCTGAATCTTACCCCCTCTGCTGAGGCGTCCGCGACAAAGGCTGCTGCTGACTTTAGGATAGGTGTGGTTTCTAGGAGAATTTCTCTTGGAGTACCATCCTTGATATGATTTTCTAGTTCAGACAACCAGAAAAACAGAGTACGAGACACCGATGTTGTGGCAATATTAGACTTCAGATTCCACATGGCCGATTCCCATGTTTTTTTTCAGCAGACTATCTGCTTTCCGGTCCATGGGATCCTTTAGTTGGATAGCATCTTCAAAGGGGAGATCGGTCTTTTTTGCAATTTTTGTTACTGGGATATCCACTTTTGGAAAGGAATTCCAGATTTTCGATTCCTCCTCATCAAAGGATAAACGATTTTTAAACTCTCTTGATAGAGATATTCTGTTTTCTGGATCTCTCCATTCTTCAAGGATTAGATCCTTTAGGGTTTTATTGATTGGAAAGACCCGTCTCTTTTTTGCTTTAAGAATCCCAAAAAGCTCGTCCTGGATCGATTTTGGCTCTTCTATTTCTTCAATCTTAAGCGTGTCTCTCATGGCCTTCAATAGAGGTTCTAGATCTTCTGACATGAACAAGTATCTGGATTCCATCTTAACAGCAGATGTGGATGGAATAGAGTCTAAGTCTATCGAATCCTTAATTGAATCATCAACTGACTCAGCTTCGGACTCTGATTGGTATTCTACCCTTTGCCTTTTTGATAAAGGCTCCTGGGGCAAGAGATTAGCTAAAGATGAAGCTAATGAACATTGCACCTCCCCCTTAATAAAGGTTCTCATTTCGTCCATAAATTATGTTTTCTCCTCTTTTAAGAGGCTATCAATACAGTCTTTACAGACGGCTTTCTTATAGTCATTAGATAACTTATTAAAGAACATATTGAATCGGCGGGAGGTGACTTTTCTTTTTGCTGCATCTTTTAGAGGCAAATCCTTCGGATCTCTAAGTTTCTCCTTCTCTTTCAGTTCCTACCAACAGAGAAGGAGAATAGTATTACTATTAAATAGTAACATAAATACTTGTGTATGTTAGGATACAACCCACAGTAACACATAGACACCCCGAAACCACTCACAGGAGCTATAGGCGGGGGATCTATAGACACAGCTTCCATGGTGCAGGATTCAATACTGCCAATGGTTATATACAGCACCTATGTATACATACACATATATATAAGCATGTGTCCAAATATGACATATATATATATATATATATATACACCCATGAGGTATATGGTACATACTTGCCTTTAGCACACAGCCTCGTGAGGTAAGGCAAAAAAGATGGCCCGGTATGTTAATCCTGGAAGATATACAGCGTTGTTTTAACTAAACTAGCCATCACAATGCATTGTACAGGGAGCGCCATTGTATAGGTATCTTACCACTGCTTAAGGATCACACACGCTGAGTTTAAGGATCACCAACGCTGAGTTCGCCTAACGTATTAGACCTCAGATCACTGTGCGTCCCCGCTACATTTAAATCTTACCGCTCCATGCGCCTGTTTCCGGACTCTGCGACAAATTACCTCACTTCCGGTGCGCCCCCGGAAGTTGTCACCATTTTGTTGAAGTCCAGGGGTCGTAAACCTCGCGGGGTCGCGGACAGAGCCGGAACTACCGGCCCAAAATGCCGACAAGGGAAGGGTCGTCTGCACCGATCGCTGTCCTGGACCGGAGGGGTAAGAGGATGATCCCCGCGCCACACATGCTCCCCTCTCACTGTTCCTCTTGGATGGAAGGATCAGAGGAGAGATTTTCTCTACAACCTGCCCTGTGTAGGGACAGGAAGACACTGGAGTGTAGATGCAGGGGGTGGGTATTTAACTTCTCTGCTTCCTGTCCCTACAGAGGTCAAGGGGTCATCCTCCAAGTGGGGCCGTCATGGGGGACACAATGGAAAACATTTTTTTATTGCCGGGGGGGGGGGGGCTCTCGGCTCCTCCAGTGTAGTTCCCAGGTTTCTGCACCAGCTGTCAAGTTCTGCCCCTGTTCACACAACCTCAGGTTCTCTAATTACTAATAAAATCCACAGAGTGAGCTCAAAGAAGTCACACCAAGACAAAATACGGTATAACATCTCCATCTCTGTGGAGCAGTGATACCATGCAGGCCAGGCAGATGTGTGATGCTTTAAAGGAGCATGTATAACCTATACATGGCACCAGCTCAGAGCATATTGCACCACTGGCATTATGCACCATGCCAGAGCATATTTTTGTTAGGGGAACAAAGCCCCTATCGCCGTTTTATAAGTTATATTAACCTATAACTCGGTGCACCGCACTTGGGCACGGCGCACCATGCGCGTGCCCGTGCGTGCACCCGATTCTAAAGTGCTGGAGAGCCGGTGACGTCACCGTGCTCTCCGGCACACGCGCGCCTGCGCAACTTAGCACGGCCTGTTTCCCCGTGCTAAGTTGCGCAGGCGCGCGTGTGCCGGGGAGTTCGGTGACGTCACCGCCTCTCCAGGACGTTAGAATCTGGCGCACGCACGGGCACGCGCATGGTGCGCCGTGCCCAAGTGCGGTGCGCCGAGTTATAAGTTAATATAACTTATAAAACGGCGATAGGGGCTTTGTTCCCCTAACAAAAATATGCTCTGGCACCAGCTCACCATGAGCTGGTGCCATGTATAGGTGTCTAAACCTACCACTTGTAAGTGGTAGGTTTCCTTTAACCCCTTAAGGACGCAGGGTTTTTCGGCCGATTTCTCGCTCTCCAACTTCAAAAATCCATAACTTTTTCATTTTTCCGTGTACAGAGCTGTGTGAGGGCTTATTTTGTGCGTAACAAATTTTACTTTCCCGTGATGTTATTTATTTTAACATGCCGTGTACTGCGTAGCTGAAAAAAAATTCCAAATGTGGAAAAATTGAAAAAAAACGTCACGTGCGTCCCGTTCTTGTGGGCTCAGTTTTTACGACTTTCACTCTTCGCTCCAAATAACATGCCTACTTTATTCTTTGGTTCGGTGCGATCGCGGTGATACCAAATTTATATAGGTTTTATTGTGTTTTAATACATTTTCAAAAATTAAACGAATGTGTACAAAAAAGAAAAAATTTTTTTTGCCATCTTCTGACGCTAATAACTTTTTCATACTTTGGCGCACGGAGATGTGTGAGGGGTCATTTTTTGCGAAATGAGGCGACGTTTTCATTGCTTCCATTTTGAGGTCTGTGCGACATTTTGATCATTTTTTATTTCATTTTTTATGTTATGTAAAAAGGTGTAAAAGTCGCATTTCGGACATTTGGGCGCCATTTCCCGCCTCGGAGGTCACCGCCGGCCGTAACCGTTTTTATATTTTGATAGATCGGGCATTTTGGGACGCGGCGATACCTAATATGTTTGTGATTTTTACTGTTTATTATGTTTTATATCCGTTCTAGGGAAAGGGGGGTGATTTGAACTTTTAATATTTTATAAATTTTTTTTATTTTTTAAACTTTTTTTTTTCTTTTTTTTTTCACTATCTTTTAGACCATCTAGGGTACATTAACCCTAGATAGTCAGATCGCTGCTACCATATACTGCAATACTTCTGTATTGCAATATATGGCATTTTTGCAGCACATTCATTACAATGAGCCACTGGCTCATTGTAACGAATCTGCAGCTGCCAGATAGCCTCGTGTCAAAAGAAGACACGAGGCTACCATGGCAACCGATCGCCGCCCCCCGATGACGTTCGGGGGCGTGGCGATCGAAAAAAAGATGGCGGCGCCCGCGCGCCGCCGTCTTTTAAATGCCGCCGGCGACTTTGCCGGCGGCAACGGGGGGGTTAATAGCCGCGATCGGTGCTAGCACCGACCGCGGTTATTAGCGGTGGGGGTTTTATGCATTTTGCAAAAACCCCCACCTTTGTATGAAGAGGACTCAGCCCGTGAGCCCTCTTCATACATCCCTTATACCTCTGCGCCGTAGAGCTACGGCGCAGAGCGTTAAGGGGTTAAAGGGGTTATTTAAAAATTCTGATTTAGAACCTACCGGTAAATCAGTTTCCACTAGTCCACCATGACGGCTACCCGGGAGGATGCCCCTTGACCGCTGTGGGAACAGGAAGGAGAGAGGTTAAAAGTCCCCTCCCAGCATCCTCCCACCAGTGTCTACCAAATAACCACACCTGGAATGGATGCTACTGTATTTATTTAGTATGTTAAGTCACACACAAGAATAAATATTAGGGAGGGAATAAATAGGCCGTCATGGTGCACTAGTGGAAACTGATTTACCGGTAGGTTCTAAATCTAAATTTCCACCACGTCCCCCATGACGGCCACCTGGAGACTTATCAAATGAGATGATAAGTTAGGGTGGGATAACCGATTGAAGCACCTTCCTTTCCGAAGGCCAGATCTTTATTCTTTGGAATGTCCAATCTGTAATGTTTAAGGAATGTATTTTGGGAAGCCCAAGTTGCTGCCCTGCAGATTTGGTCTAGCGTAGGTCCCCTTCTTTCTGCCCACGATGTAGACATGGCTCTTGTGGAGTGAGCACTTATGTTCGATGGTACTGGCTTGTTCTGTAGGCTGTAGCACTTGGAAATTGCCATCTTGAGCCATCTAGCGATAGTGACCTTCGATGCCTTTTTTCCCTTGTTGGGCCCCTGGAATTGAATGAAGAGGTTATTATCTACTCGCCATTCCTCGGTGGATTGAAGGTATTTTAATACCATGTGCCTTACATCAAGCGTATGCCATTCAGCCTCCTTGGAGGATGTCGGATTATTGCAAAAAGACGGCAGTGGAAATCCGAGACCACCTTAGGAAGAAAAGCAGAGTCAAGAGTTATTATAATTCTGTCATCTAAAATTTTTAAAGGAAACCTACCACTTGAAGTGGCAGGTTTCCGATGGCAATACCGAGCACCAGCTCAGGGTGAGCTGGTGCCGGAGCTTATTTTAGTTAGTGTTTTAAACCGCGGTATCGCGGTTTAAACACTTTTTAAACTTTATAGCTGGCGCAGGCAGGTACGCGCTCGGCGCTTACCATGCGCGCGGCTCTCATTCACTTCCTATGTAGTCGCGCGCACGGTAAGCGCCGAGCACGTACCTGCCTGCGCCGGCTATAAAGTTTAAAAAGTGTTTTAAACCGCGATACCGCGGTTTAAAACACTAACTAAAATAAGCTCCGGCACCAGCTCAACCTGATCTCACCCTGAGCTGGTGCTCGGTATTGCCATCGGAAACCTGCCACTTCAAGTGGTAGGTTTCCTTTAAGTAAGGCTCTTGTATAGAAATGGCTTGGAATTCTCCTAGTTTTCGGGCTGAGGTTATAGCTATCAGAAAAACGGTTTTTAAGGTCAGGTTTCTGTTATCAGTACTTTCTATTGGTTCGAATGGACCTTTAGTTAAGGCATTGAGAACCAAAGTAAGATCCCAGGTAGGGATTTTAGTAAGGACTTGAGGACGGATCCTAGAAGAGGCGGTTATGAATCTTTTTACCCACCTATTGTCCATAAGGCAGCAGTCATGAAAGGCACCGAGGGCAGACACCTGCACTTTTAAAGTGCTTGTGGATAGACCCTTTTCTAATCCAGCTTGCAGGAAATCCAACACCTGAAAGACATTAGGGTTATCTTGTGATGGAGGTTTATCCCCACAAAAGGATACAAATGTTTTCCATATTTTATGATATATGGCAAATGTCACTGGTTTTCTACTCGCCTGTAGAGTGTTCACCACCTTTGAGGAAAGACCCTTCCTTAACAGGAGGTCCCTTTCAGGATCCATGCCGATAGGTCGAAATAGCTCGGTCTTGGATGCAAGACCGGGCCTTGGAATAGAAGATCGTTCTCCGGAGGAAGTAGGATGGGTTCCTGAAGAGCCATGGATCTCAGAAGAGGGTACCAACTGTTCTTCCTCCAGTTCGGGCAGATTAGTATTACCCTGGCCCTGTCCAGGTAGATCTTGCATAGAACCTTTGAAATCAGGGGAATTGGGGGAAAGGCATATGCTAGTGGCTGGTCCCAAGTATGGCTGAATGCGTCCAGAATCGAGAATGGTTCTCTTGCCTCTAGAGAATAAAAATGGTTGCACTTTGTATTCTCTCTCGAGGCAAACAGATCTATGAGTGGCTGCCCCCATAGGGTGATCAGATGGTCGTAAATCTCCTGCTTTAGGCACCATTCGTTTGGCGAGAGTGTTTTCCTGCTCAGGAAGTCGGCTGTTAGATTTTCTCTTCCACGAAGAGGAGTCGCAGAGAGAGATTGGCAATTGTCTTCTGCCCATTTGAAGATCTTCTGCGATAGGGCCAGTAAGTCTGGAGACCTGGTTCCTCCTTGTCTCCTCAGATATGATACAGTGGTGATGTTGTCGGATAATATCAGGAGGTGTGAATTCCTTAGGTGAGACCTGTTGGATTTCAGTGTCTCCCAAACCGCACTTAACTCTCTGAAGTTGGAGGATTTGGCACTGATTTCCTCAGTCCATTGACCCTGTACCAGCTGATCCTGGAAACAAGCGCCCCAACCCGACTTGCTTGCATCCGTCTGGATGGTAATCAAGGGCTGTTGGATCCATGGGACGCCCCTTCCTAGGTTCTTTGTACTTAGCCACCACTTAGTGGGATCTGGACCTTTTTCTCTAAGCCTCTTGGTGATCTGTCCCAGGATGAAAGGATCCAGCTTTGGAGTGATCTGGAATGGTTTTGGCACCATGATACTGCTGGGATACTGGCTGTCATCTGTCCTAAGAGCTTCATAGCTGTTCAGATTGAAACACTTGGCTTTTTCCTGAAAGATAGTATGAGGTGTCTGATGTTGTCCTTGTCCTGCGGAAGAGAAGAGATTTGACGACACGAGTCTAAGATTACCCCCAAGAATTTTATCTGGGTAAGGAGGGAAAGATTTGACTTTTGAAAGTTGACGATCCAACCCAAACTTGTGAGTGTAGAAATTGTGAAATCCCAAGACCTGACTAGGTCTAAGCTGGCACTGGCTATAAATCAGGAAGTCGTCTAAGTAGGGAACGACAGACACTTTCTGATTTCTTAAGAAAGTAACCACCTCTATAAGCAGTTTGGAGAATACCCTGGGAGCGGAAGAGATTCCGAAGGGTAGTGCACAAAATTGAAAGTGATGAGTTAACCCTTCCAAGGAAAGAACAGAGAATCTTAAATATTTCTGAGAGGAAGGGTGAATAGGAACATGGTAATAAGCGTCCTTTAGGTCTATGGTGCACATAAAGGAGTTTCGGTGGATGAGGGGTTTATAACAGATCTTACTCACTCCATCTTGAAGCGTCTGTATATTATGAAGCGATTTAATACTCTCAAATTTATTATGAGGCGGTTCGATCCATTGGGTTTTTTCACTGTGAACAGAGGGGAGTAGAAACCTTGTTCCTCTTGATTGAGCGGAACTCTCAGGATGGCCCCCAGTTGTAGCAGGTTCTGGACCTCCTGCCAGATGGTGACCTGTGTAGAAGATGATGATGAAGATGGACAGAAGTATCTTTGGGGGGGGGGGGGGGGAGACTGGAGAATTCTATTCTGTAACCATTTTTTACAATGTCTCTTGCCCAGAGATTTGATGTTATCTTCTCCCATTGAGAAGTATAAAACGTTAGTCTTCCCCCAACCTTGGCGTCACTGCTTCTTACTTTTTGATGGGTCACTATTTGAGGAGAACAAGAAGCCACGACCTCTGCCTCCCTTGGGATAGCTCCAACGGCCTTGTTTGCCCTTCCCTCTGTAGCTCTCCCTTTGGTCCTTGGGGCCACAAAAAAAAATTTCCTTTTGGTGTCGGGTCGATTCTCCGGAAAACCCATCTTCTTGTCGGCAGCTTTCTCGAGAATGGCATTGAGGTCCGGGCCAAAAGACAAACTCGCCGGAAAAGGGGACTCCACACAATTTTGTTTTGGAACTGATGTCTCCTCCCCATTGCTTTAGCCAAAGCACTCTCCTGGATGCATTGGATAGGGCCCCTTCTTTAGCTGAAAATCTGATGGACTC
Source organism: Engystomops pustulosus (assembly GCF_040894005.1). NCBI lineage: Eukaryota > Metazoa > Chordata > Amphibia > Anura > Leptodactylidae > Engystomops > Engystomops pustulosus. Next base: position 329,460 of record NW_027284975.1, read on the forward strand.
TGCTGAGGCATCAACTAAAAAGGCTGTTGCTAATCTAAGGAGAGGAATATTCTCTAGGATAACTTCTCTGGGAGTATGGTCTTTAAAGTGGTTTTCCAGCTCCTTCAGCCAGAAGAGTAGTGTCCTGGCTACCGAGGGAGCCGGCAGGTTAGTCTTCAGATTTAGCATAGATGTATCCATACTTTCCTGAGTAGTGCCTCGGATTTACAATCCAAAGGATCCCGTAGCTGCCCTGCATCTTCAAACGGTAAATCCATCTTCTTGGATACCTTGGAGACTTGTACGTCCACTTTAGGACAGGCGTCCCAAATCTTCGAATCGTTAGGCTCAAACAGAAGTCGTTTCCTGAAATTTTTGGAGACCGTTATTTTCTTTTCAGGTTCTTGCCATTCTGCCGTAATCAGATCTTTCAATGCATCATTGACAGGAAAGACCCTTCGCTTCTTATTCCTTAGTCCTCCAAAGAGATCCTCTTCGACTGATCTAGGAGGGATTATGTCTTCGATGTTTAGTGTATCCCTTACTGCTTTTAGCAGACTTTCCATCTCCTCAATAGGAAACAAATACATGGCTTCAGAGTCTCGTACATCAGAATGCGTTACTTCTGAATCTCTATAAGAACATGACGGAGATTCAGAGACATCTGAATCTGATGCAGAAGTGGCTAAATCTGGATCCATACGGGCTCTTTTAGAGGAGGGACCCTGAAGAGCCCGAGAGGTTGAAGCGAGGGATACAAATTTTTCTTCGATAAACTCCTTAATCTCATCCATAAAGGAGGTTTTTTCGCGTCTCAATAATTTATCTATGAAAGATTTACATATCGGCTTCTTATGCGTATCGGGTAACTTGCTAATGCACATATTACATCTTCTGCTCTGAACATCAGATGATTTTGATCTCGCCACTTTGCCCCCTTTCTCCTGCTTCTCCTCCTTGCCTTTCCCCTTTCCACCAGATTCCTCCTGGAAGGGAAAGAGGAGAAATTTGTTGCAGGAGACCGTAATAAACACATATATATACATATATACCAGGTGGAGGACACCTCCAGCGCACTTACGGGTACCAGCGGGTGGAGAGAGCCTGCATCTGCCTCTTCAGACATGGCTGTGACGGCAGGGAGACAAAACACACGGCTGCACCAGAGTCCAGAACAAACTTTGAACTTAGACCTCAGATCAACGTGTACCCGCAAAAACCTGACTTAAATACCTTCTAGGGGAGCCCATCCCCCTGTTGAAGGCTGCAGCCGGCGTTCATGCTCCGTGACCCGGCATCGGAGCGTCACTTCCGTTCGAGTCGGAAGTCGTCATCTGCCTCTGCGTGACACACCAGGATCTTTTGATTTAAGGCGCACGGAGTGCCACCGCTCTCCCTTAGGCGCCGCTGCCAGCGGGACGAGCGGTGCTTACCAGGCCGGACGGGGATGACCAGGGAGGGCCGGAGACGCCCGTGGACCCGACCTCCGTGGCTTGGTCGAGCACCGCGCGACGGTGAGTGTTGCCGTCCCCCCTTCCACCTGGATGATGCAAGGAGAGACCTTCTCTCCATCCTGACCCTGTGGGAACACTGGTGGGAGGATGCTGGGAGGGGACTTTTAACCTCTCTCCTTCCTGTTCCCACAGAGGTCAAAAGGCATCCTCCAGGTGGCCGTCATGGGGGACGTGGTGGAAATTGAGAGTATTAAAGGCCCCACCCTCAACCTCACACCAGTGTTTATCAAATAACTACACCGGTATAGGATCCAACTCAAATTTATTTAGTACATTAATTTCACATACATAGATAAAACATAAAACTTTTTATACAAGTGGGAGGGAAAAAAAAAATAGGGCCGTCATGGTGGACTTATGGAAACTGAATTACCGGTGAGGACCAATTCCTTTTTTCCATATCGTCCCCCATGACGGCCCCCTGGAGACATACCAAATTATGCCCAGTCAGGGAGGTACCACAGCCTGAAGTACTTTCCGGCCGAAGGCCAGATCTCTAGCAGTTAGAACATTAAGTCTATAGTGCTTAACAAAGGTAGTATTTGAGCTCCATGTGGCAGCTTTATAAATCTCTTCAATAGAGGCTCCCCCTCGCTCCACCCAAGATGTAGACATAGCCCTAGTAGAATGGGCTTTGACTGAAAGCGGTAGGGGAACACCTTTGACCTTGTAGCATTCTTTAATGGCTTCAGTAATGTAGCGGGGTCAGTTTTAATGTGACAAAGTCCAGAGACACAGACAGGCTTGACGGCAAAAATGCAGTTTCCTTGCGGCTTTTATTGGCAGCCAAAACAATGCAGCTTTACAGGCAAGTAAAATAAAACAAAGCGGGGAAACAAAAACGGGCTCGTCTGAGCACTACCTGTACATCAGCAGGTCCCTCTCTAGCAAAGCAGCGTACTCACAGCGGCTAGTGACACACGGCTGGCAAGCCTGCCAGAGCAATGTCTCTCACACAGAGCTCCAGCCCAGGATGCAGCTCTGGGATAAAACCCCTTCTCCCAGCTGCACCTGGTAATTAGGGCTGTGCAGTCTCTGGTCAGTGCATTAACCCTTTACCCCAGGTATGGAAGTAACCTGGCAGGAATATATACGCCATCTATTACCTTTCCAGCCGCTGTCCTACAATATGGAGGGTCCCAGTTATATTTATATATGGGGGGTCTCAGTTATATATATATGGAGGGTGTCAGTTATATGTATGGAGGGTCTCAGTTATATATATATGGAGGGTCTCAGTTATATATATATGGAGGGTCTCAGTTATATATATATATGGAGGGTCCCAGTTATATATATATATGGAGGGTCTCAGTTATATATATATGGAGGGTCTCAGTTATATATATATATGGAGGGTGTCAGTTATATATATATATATGGAGGGTGTCAGTTATATATATATATATGGAGGGTCTCAGTTATATATATATGGGGGGTCTCAGTTATATATATATGGAGGGTCTCAGTTATATATATATATGGAGGGTCTCAGTTATATATATATGGAGGGTGTCAGTTATATATATATATGGAGGGTGTCAGTTATATATATATATGGAGGGTCTCAGTTATATATATATGGGGGGTGTCAGTTATATATATATATGGGGGGTGTCAGTTATATATATATATGGAGGGTCCCAGTTATATATATATATGGAGGGTCTCAGTTATATATATATGGAGGGTCTCAGTTATATATATATATGGAGGGTCTCAGTTATATATATATGGAGGGTCTCAGTTATATATATATGGAGGGTCCCAGTTATATATATATATATGGGGGGTGTCAGTTATATATATATATGGAGGGTGTCAGTTATATATATATATGGAGGGTCTCAGTTATATATATATGGAGGGTCTCAGTTATATATATATATGGAGGGTGTCAGTTATATATATATATATGGAGGGTGTCAGTTATATATATATATGGAGGGTCTCAGTTATATATATATGGGGGGTCTCAGTTATATATATATGGAGGGTCTCAGTTATATATATATATGGAGGGTCTCAGTTATATATATATGGAGGGTGTCAGTTATATATATATATGGAGGGTCTCAGTTATATATATATGGAGGGTCTCAGTTATATATATATGGAGGGTCCCAGTTATATATATATATGGGGGGTGTCAGTTATATATATATATGGAGGGTCCCAGTTATATATATATATGGAGGGTCTCAGTTATATATATATGGGGGGTCTCAGTTATATATATATGGAGGGTCTCAGTTATATATATATGGAGGGTCTCAGTTATATATATATGGAGGGTCTCAGTTATATATATATATGGAGGGTCTCAGTTATATATATATGGAGGGTCTCAGTTATATATATATGGAGGGTCCCAGTTATATATATATATATGGGGGGTGTCAGTTATATATATATATGGAGGGTGTCAGTTATATATATATATGGAGGGTCTCAGTTATATATATATGGAGGGTCTCAGTTATATATATATATGGAGGGTCTCAGTTATATATATATGGAGGGTCTCAGTTATATATATGGAGGGTCTCAGTTATATATATATGGGGGGTCTCAGTTATATATATATATATGGAGGGTCTCAGTTATATATATATATATGGAGGGTCTCAGTTATATATATATATATGGAGGGTCTCAGTTATATATATGGGGGGTCTCAGTTATATATATATATATGGAGGGTCTCAGTTATATATATGGAGGGTCTCAGTTATATATATATATATGGAGGGTCTCAGTTATATATATATGGAGGGTCTCAGTTATATATATACATGGAGGGTGTCAGTTATATATATGGAGGGTCTCAGTTATATATATATGGAGGGTCTCAGTTATATATATATATGGAGGGTCTCAGTTATATATATATATGGAGGGTCTCAGTTATATATATATATGGAGGGTCTCAGTTATATATATATATGGAGGGTCTCAGTTATATATATATATGGAGGGTCTCAGTTATATATATATGGAGGGTCTCAGTTATATATATATGGAGGGTCCCAGTTATATATATATATATGGGGGGTGTCAGTTATATATATATATGGAGGGTGTCAGTTATATATATATATGGAGGGTCTCAGTTATATATATATGGAGGGTCTCAGTTATATATATATATGGAGGGTCTCAGTTATATATATATGGAGGGTCTCAGTTATATATATGGAGGGTCTCAGTTATATATATATGGGGGGTCTCAGTTATATATATATATATGGAGGGTCTCAGTTATATATATATATATGGAGGGTCTCAGTTATATATATATATATGGAGGGTCTCAGTTATATATATGGGGGGTCTCAGTTATATATATATATATGGAGGGTCTCAGTTATATATATGGAGGGTCTCAGTTATATATATATATATGGAGGGTCTCAGTTATATATATATGGAGGGTGTCAGTTATATATATATATATGGAGGGTGTCAGTTATATATATGGAGGGTCTCAGTTATATATATATGGAGGGTCTCAGTTAAATACATATGGAGGGTCTCAGTTATATATATGGAGGGTCTCAGTTAAATACATATGGAGGGTCTCAGTTATATATATATGGAGGGTCTCAGTTATATATATATGGAGGGTCTCAGTTATATATATATGGAGGGTCTCAGTTATATATATATATGGGGGGTCTCAGTTATATATATATGGAGGGTCTCAGTTATATATATATGGAGGGTCTCAGTTATATATATATATGGGGGGTCTCAGTTATATATATATGGAGGGTCTCAGTTATATATATGGAGGGTCTCAGTTATATATATATGGAGGGTCTCAGTTATATATGTATGGAGGGTCTCAGTTATATATATATATGGAGGGTCCCAGTTATATATATATGGAGGGTCTCAGTTATATATATATATGGAGGGTCCCAGTTATATATATATATATGGAGGGTCTCAGTTATATATATATGGAGGGTCTCAGTTATATATATATATATGGAGGGTCTCAGTTATATATGTATGGAGGGTCTCAGTTATATATATATATGGAGGGTCCCAGTTATATATATATGGAGGGTCTCAGTTATATATATATGGAGGGTCTCAGTTAAATACATATGGAGGGTCTCAGTTATATATATACATATGGAGGGTCTCAGTTATATATATATGGAGGGTCTCAGTTATATATATACATATGGAGGGTCTCAGTTAAATACATATGGAGGGTCTCAGTTATATATATACATATGGAGGGTCTCAGTTATATATATATGGAGGGTCTCAGTTATATATATATATATGGAGGGTCTCAGTTATATATATACATATGGAGGGTCTCAGTTATATATATATGGAGGGTCTCAGTTATATATATACATATGGAGGGTCTCAGTTAAATACATATGGAGGGTCTCAGTTATATATATACATATGGAGGGTCTCAGTTATATACATATTGTAGCGGGGTCAGTTTTAATGTGACAGTCCAGAGACACAGACAGGCTTGACGGCAGAAATGCGGTTTCCTTGCGGCTTTTATTGGCAGCCAAAACAATGCAGCTTTACAGGCAAGTAAAATAAAACAAAGCGGGGAAACAAAAACGGGCTCGTCTGAGCACTACCTGTACATCAGCAGGTCCCTCTCTAGCAAAGCAGCGTACTCACAGCGGCTAGTGACACACGGCTGGCAAGCCTTCCAGAGCAATGTCTCTCACACAGAGCTCCAGCCCAGGATGCAGCTCTGGGATAAAACCCCTTCTCCCAGCTGCACCTGGTAATTAGGGCTGTGCAGTCTCTGGTCAGTGCATTAACCCTTTACCCCAGGTATGGAAGTAACCTGGCAGGAATATATACGCCATCTATTACCTTTCCAGCCGCTGTCCTACAGAAATCCATCGTCCAATTGTGGTATTTGAAGCCTTCATGCCTTTATGTTTTCCTGCAAATTGAATGAACAGATTTATTTATTTTTTTTCCAAATACTTTTTATTAAGTTTTATTACATAACATCATGCAGTACATTCTGTTGCATATTTAGTGCAATTACATTGTCAATATTAACCTATTTCTATTCTTTTCCTGGGTGGAGGATGCATTATTATCTCTCTAATAAAGCATGCTTTTATACATAGGTCTCTTGTGTTTTCTTCCTGTTGCATATGTTACAAGTTAAAGTCCTAATCTGTAATTGCACATATGTCTTCATATTTATCTAGTTGAGAGCAAATTATGGTCTATGCAGACTTGTTTCTAACAGAATAACAAAAAACAAGAATAACATTTTAGGTAATGAGCTAACATTCAGGAGTGGGTTGGAGGGAAGGTGAGTATGGGGGTAGGGGGTGGTGGTGAGCTGTGAGTCTATCCTTTTTCTTCTATTTTCGTTGATATTTTCTTCCTCAGTCAGGTTGAGTTATGGGTGATAATATTTGCTTTCAGTCCAGAGGTTCCATCTGGTGGAGAATTTTTTAAAGGTTGTGTTTTGATATGCTAAGATTCTTTCGTAGGCGCAGGTTGTGTTCATCTGGCTGATCACTTCGTTGATGTGTGGGCTGTCTTTGTTTTTCCAGTATTTGGTTATTATTAATTTGGTTGACATCAGGAGGTGTGCAATGATAGTTTTTTGTTCTTGTGGCAGGTCTTCTACATTGATAAGGGAGAAAAAAGAGAGAAGAAAGAGCACGGGGGCGCTCGATGTGTAGGATTTTCCAAATATTTGGTAGGTGCATATGATGATTGTGCACTCACCTTGTTATGTTGCGCCGATGGCGCAACTCATATGTATCGCATATTAGATGATGTATAGAACTGGATGCAGCCTCCTGGGAGTCGCTACGGTCAGAATGCCGGTAGAACAATGATGCAGGTCGATCTCTATTCCTAGGGATCCTCTAGACTCCTTATTAGGTTTTGGACAAAAACCCGGGCGCACTTCGTTCCAGTTAATAGAACTTTTATTGCTCCGATTTAAAACAACATGATTAAAATATATATTAAAAGGCAAGACGCGTTTCGGATCCGGACTGGATCCTTCCTCAGTTGCATAAAATATGTCTGCATTTGGTGTTCTATATATACATAATGGTTTGGCGCGTTAACGGTAACGAGACCGGGGAGCGTTTGTGCAGGAATACAAATAGATAACCCATCTGATCGATGACACAAATAGAAATGCTAATAAAAATAATTACAGGAAATCAGTACACAATAATTAGTGCAAAATGTGATTTCAAATTCCCTTCCCTTTTCTTTTATTTTCTCTAATAAAATTGGTGATTCTAGCGTTTGGCGATCTGGGTCTAGTGTTGGTCTATCATATTGATCCGAAGTGAATGCAGAAGAACTACTAAAGTGGACGTCGTGTTAACGCAGGACTACAACTACGGAAGCCTAGGTGGGCCAAAATACCAATGTGAATACCGGAGCGGTGGACTTGATGTGAGCTCCAATGGAGTTCGAAGGTGTGGATTATCCATCGAAAAGAAGCTGATACTGTAGGTGAGTGTTGTCTTAATTATAGAGAATATGTGGACTGGATACCTATGTAAAAAATATTTTTTGGGGGGTTTTATTATGGTTAGTTAGATTGGAAGTTATATTAAGATCGTTTCAGTGACCTCATTTAAGCCTAATGGTTTTAGTGTTTTCAGTTTAAACATCCAATAGATCTCCTTGCGTTTGAGGACTTCAAATCTATTGGAGACTTCTTTGTGTACATGATCAATTGGGGTGATATTGTATTTAATATCGTTTTTATGTTTCATTTCCATATGTTTGGATAGACTATGTTTATTATTGTTATGCTGAATATTGAACCTGTGTTGGTTGAGGCGACAGTGAAGGGGTTGTGTAGTCCTTCTAACATACTGTAGTCCACATTCGCATTCTATTAGGTAAATTACATAACGTGATTGACAGGTCATGTTAGTTCTTATGTGGAATTTCTCTTCAGAATTACTGGAACCAAACATCGAGGTTCCATGGTTGATGACTTTGCAACACTGGCAATTTTTGCTGTGGCATTTCATGACTTTTTTAATTGAATTATCTGTATGAATCTGTTTTTTCAGTTGTCTTGGTACACTGGGGGCCAGTCTCTGCTTTAGTGTAGTGGCTCTCCTGTATGTGAATATTGGTTTTGCAGAGATGTGTTGTTGTAAATATGGATCATTATGCAAAATATGCCAATGTTTCCTAAAAACTGCCTCTATCTCCTTATGGTTTTTCGTGTATGTGGTGATAAACGTGATCTCTGAGTCTTCCTTCTTATTTTTTGTGTTCTCTTTCTTTTTATTTTTCTCTTTTTTGGGAGGTTTTAGACATTCTGCTTGAGAGTGTTCACTGGCTCGATTGAAGGCGTCTTTTATTAATTCTGTAGGATATCCTTTTTCAATGAATCTGCTCTCTATGATCTCTGCTTGTTTCTTGAAGGTGTTATCATTGGTACAATTTTTCCTTATTCTGAGAAACTGACTGTAAGGTACACTCACCGGCCACTTTATTAGGTACACCATGCTAGTAACGGGTTGGACCCCCTTTTGCCTTTAGAACAGCCTCAATTCTTCGTGGCATAGATTCAACAAGGTGCTGGAAGCATTCCTCAGAGATTTTGGTCCATATTGACATGATGGCATCACACAGTTGCCGCAGATTTGTCGGCTGCACATCCATGATGCGAATCTCCCGTTCCACCACATCCCAAAGATGCTCTATTGGATTGAGATCTGGTGACTGTGGAGGCCATTTGTGTCCAGTGACCTCATTGTCATGTTCAAGAAACCAGTCTGAGATGATTCCAGCTTTATGACATGGCGCATTATCCTGCTGAAAGTAGCCATCAGATGTTACAGGGTACATTGTGCTCATAAAGGGATGGACATGGTCAGCAACAATACTCAGGTAGGCTGTGGCGTTGCAACGATGCTCAATTGGTACCAAGGGGCCCAAAGAGTGCCAAGAAAATATTCCCCACACCATGACACCACCACCACCAGCCTGAACCGTTGATACAAGGCAGGATGGATCCATGCTTTCATGTTGTTGACGCCAAATTCTGACCCTACCATCCGAATGTCGCAGCAGAAATCGAGACTCATCAGACCAGGCAACGTTTTTCCAATCTTCTACTGTCCAATTTCGATGAGCTTGTGCAAATTGTAGCCTCAGTTTCCTGTTCTTAGCTGAAAGGAGTGGCACCTGGTGTGGTCTTCTGCTGCTGTAGCCCATCTGCCTCAAAGTTCGACGTACTGTGCGTTCAGAGATGCTCTTCTGCCTACCTTGGTTGTAACGGGTGGCGATTTGAGTCACTGTTGCCTTTCTATCAGCTCGAACCAGTCTGCCCATTCTCCTCTGACCTCTGGCATCAACAAGGCATTTCCGCCCACAGAACTGCCGCTCACTGGATGTTTTTTCTTTTTCGGACCATTCTCTGTAAACCCTAGAGATGGTTGTGCGTGAAAATCCCAGTAGATCAGCAGTTTCTGAAATACTCAGACCAGCCCTTCTGGCACCAGCAACCATGCCACGTTCAAAGGCACTCAAATCACCTTTCTTCCCCATACTGATGCTCGGTTTGAACTGCAGGAGATTGTCTTGACCATGTCTACATGCCTAAATGCACTGAGTTGCCGCCATGTGATTGGCTGATTAGAAATTAAGTGTTAACGAGCAGTTGGACAGGTGTACCTAATAAAGTGGCCGGTGAGTGTATATTGTTAAGCCATTTCTTGTGATGATTGCTCTTAAAGTTAAGATAGCTGTTCGTGTCAACTGTTTTAAAATAAGTTTCAGTGATGAAGTTGTTTTCATTGTGTTTAATGATTAAGTCTAGAAATTCAATTTCTTCTTTTTGGACATTAAGGATGAGTTTTATGCCCCATTCATTTTTGTTGATTTCCTCAAAGTGATGCATCAGTGTAGATTTTTAGCCCTCCCAGATCATAAACAGATCGTCTATGAATCTAAAGTAGGTGACAAGGTGTCCTTTGTGGAGATCTTCTGGGGTGATATATAATTCCTCAAATATCCCCATAAAGATATTTGCATAAGAGGGAGCCACTTTGGTCCCCATAGCCGTACCTTTAGTTTGATGGTAGACTGTACCCCCATATTCGAAGTAGTTGTTTTGGAGTATAAACTGTAGGCATTCTAATAGAAAGGTTCTTTGTTCTTCTTTGATACATGTGTCCTTTTCCAGTCTGAGTTCTACACATGTCAATCCGATAAAGTGATCAATGTTACTGTATAGAGCTGTAACATCCATAGTGACTAACCAATAGTTGCTTTGCCATGTTAATTTTTGTAATTTTTGAATGAGGTCGTCTGAGTCTTTAATGTAGCTAGGTAGATTAGTGACAAGGGGTTGAAGAAAGAGATCTATATAATGTGATAAATTACTTGTGAGACTTTGTACATTGGACACTATGGGGCGACCAGGGGGTGCAGTGGGGTTTTTATGTATCTTAGGAAGATGGTAAAAATATGGTTTACTAGGTTGAGTAATGGATATGAATTTCTTTTCTTTCTTGTTTAGGTATCCTTTTTGGTATGCGGTTTTTATGAGATCAGTGAAATTCTTATTGATGGTGGGGAAGGGGTCTTTTGTAATTGTTTCGTAATATTCTGGGTCGGACAGAATGTTTAAAGCTTCTTTGTGATAGTCAACCCAATCCTGTATAACCAGTCCACCCCCCTTGTCTGCTGCTCTTATGATAATGTTGGGGTTCTTTTCTAAATTTTTCAAAGCTGCTTTTTCTGGTATGGTGAGATTGGGGAGGGTTCTGGTTTTCTGTGTTTTTGTATGTTTACTGATATGTTTGCCCAAATGTGGTGGGTTGGTATTTTTATTGATATTGTTGAGGTCATGAGCTACCAGATCGTGAAAGGTTTTAATATGATGATGGTGTTCTAGTGGGTAAAAGGTGGATGGTGGGTGGACGTCTTGATGTATGTGATCATCTGGAATTGTATCTTGTTCTTGTTTCTGGATATTGGAGTTATTTTTAGTTTTTAGATCAAAATGTCTTTTGATTGTAATTTTCCTAGTAAATTGGTGAAGGTCCAAGAATAAATAAAAAAAAAAAAAAATCAATCAATGGGGCATAAAACTCACCCTTAATGTCCAAAAAGAAGAAATTGAATTTCTAGACTTAATCATTAAACACAATGAAAACAACTTCATCACTGAAACTTATTTTAAAACAGTTGACACGAACAGCTATCTTAACTTTAAGAGCAATCATCACAAGAAATGGCTTAACAATATACCTTACAGTCAGTTTCTCAGAATAAGGAAAAATTGTACCAATGATAACACCTTCAAGAAACAAGCAGAGATCATAGAGAGCAGATTCATTGAAAAAGGATATCCTACAGAATTAATAAAAGACGCCTTCAATCGAGCCAGTGAACACTCTCAAGCAGAATGTCTAAAACCTCCCAAAAAAGAGAAAAATAAAAAGAAAGAGAACACAAAAAATAAGAAGGAAGACTCAGAGATCACGTTTATCACCACATACACTAAAAACCATAAGGAGATAGAGGCAGTTTTTAGGAAACAATGGCATATTTTGCATAATGATCCATATTTACAACAACACATCTCTGCAAAACCAATATTCACATACAGGAGAGCCACTACACTAAAGCAGAGACTGGCCCCCAGTGTACCAAGACAACTGAAAAAACAGATTCATACAGATAATTCAATTAAAAAAGTCATGAAATGCCACAGCAAAAATTGCCAGTGTTGCAAAGTCATTAACCATGGAACCTCGATGTTTGGTTCCAGTAATTCTGAAGAGAAATTCCACATAAGAACTAACATGACTTGCCAATCACGTTATGTAATTTACCTAATAGAATGCCAATGTGGACTACAGTATGTTGGAAGGACTACACAACCCCTTCACTGTCGCCTCAACCAACACAGGTTCAATATTCAGCATAACAATAATAAACATAGTCTATCCAAACATATGGAAATGAAACATAAAAACGATATTAAATACAATATCACCCCAATTGATCATGTACACAAAGAAATCTCCAATAGATTTGAAGTCCTCAAACGCAACGAGATCTATTGGATGTTTAAACTGAAAACACTAAAACCATTAGGCTTAAATGAGGTCACTGAAACGATCTTAATATAACTTCCAATATAACTAACCATAATAAAACCCCCCCAAAAATATTTTTTACATAGGTATCCAGTCCACATATTCTCTATAATTAAGACAACACTCACCTACAGTATCGGCTTCTTTTCGATGGATAATCCACACCTTCGAACTCCATTGGAGCTCACATCAAGTCCACCGCTCCGGTATTCACATTGGTATTTTGGCCCACCTAGGCTTCCGTAGTTGTAGTCCTGCGTTAACACGACGTCCACTTTAGTAGTTCTTCTGCATTCACTTCGGATCAATATGATAGACCAACACTAGACCCATATCGCCAAACGCTAGAATCACCAATTCTATTAGAGAAAATAAAAGAAAAGGGAAGGGAATTTGAAATCACATTTTGCACTAATTATTGTGTACTGATTTCCTGTAATTATTTTTATTAGCATTTCTATTTGTGTCATCGATCAGATGGGTTATCTATTTGTATTCCTGCACAAACGCTCCCCGGTCTCGTTACCGTTAACGCGCCAAACCATTATGTATATATAGAACACCAAATGCAGACATATTTTATGCAACTGAGGAAGGATCCAGTCCGGATCCGAAACGCGTCTTGCCTTTTAATATATATTTTAATCATGTTGTTTTAAATCGGAGCAATAAAAGTTCTATTAACTGGAACGAAGTGCGCCCGGGTTTTTGTCCAAAACCTAATAAGGAGTCTAGAGGATCCCTAGGAATAGAGATCGACCTGCATCATTGTTGTACATTGATAAGTAATAAGGCTTGTTCTGGCTTTATCTCTATGTCTTTTTTTGTTATTTCTTTTATTACGGTGCTTGTTGCTTTCCATAGGCTCATTATTTTTGGGCAGTTCCATAAGATATGTATGAGGTTTCCTCTGTTGCCGCATCCTCGCCAACACATAGGGGACACGCTGGGGTAGATGAGATTTAATCTGGTGGGTGTGAAATACCATCTCAGGTGTGTCTTTACTATCGCTTCTATGTGCGATGTGCAGCGGAATATTTGGTGTGTTGTTTTTAGAGCCGCTTCCCACTTTTGTATTGAGAATTTCTGTTGTAGGTCTTCTTCCCATTTTATTACGCTTTTTGTTTTTGTGAAGTCTCTTCTTTTCCCTATTCTGTTATAAAAGAAGGATATTCCTTTTTTCCCGGGGTGTTGTTTGTCTAGGAATTTTAGTAGTTCCGGCTCAATCTTAGGTGTTGTATGGTTTAGTGAGTTGAAAAGAGTTTTAATCTTTGTGATTTGCTGGGTTTCGCTGCATGGGAGGCCTTTAGTGGACATGAGGTGTCTGGCGTCTATCAGGCCGTTTGGGTTCAGAATATCTTCTAAAGTTTCTCATCCTTTTTGTCTCCATGTTTCTAGTTGTAGAGTTTTGTTCTGGTTTTCTAGGAAGCTTAATGGGATGCGGTGTAGGATATTTTCCTTAGAGTTGGTTTCGTTTTTAATCATATTCCTCCATGTTGTATCTGATGTTCTCATTGTTTGTAGTTTTGAGTGAGGTGGGTCCGTGTTCCATAAGTTAGCTATCATTCTATTTATTAATGGTGTATTGTTGTTATAGTGTTTCTCAATTGTTACCCACACTTTATCGGTTGAGTCTAGCCACCAGTGTTTGAGTTGGTCCAGAATCGCTGCCTTGTAGTAATCTTTTATGTCTGGTAATCCTAGACCTCCTGCTATTTTATGTTTGGTCATGGTGGATAGTGAAATTCTCGTTTTTTTCTGCTGCCAGATGAAATCTTGGAGATTCTTGTTATTGTGTTTAAAGAAAGTGCATGGTAAATTTATTGGAACCGTTCTGAACAGATATAGGAATTTGGGTAAAATTATCATTTTAAAGGATGCTATTCGGCCAAACCATGTGAGTTGATGTCTTGAGTATTTTATATATAGTGCTTTAATATTGGTATTAAGGGGGGCAAAGTTTGTTTCGTATAGTTTTTTAGAGGGGTAGGTTAGTTGTATTCCTAGATACGTTATGTTTTGCATCTGCCAGTCCAGGTTGTATTTCTTTCTGAGCGTTATTAATTCTGCGTCTGGTATTCTAACTGGTAAGATTTGTGATTTGTTGGTATTAATTTTGTAGTATGTTACCCTACCATATTCTTCTATGATTTTGAAGAGTTGTGTTAGTGAGGCGTCTGTCTTTGTTAATGTAAGGGCTATGTCGTCCGCAAAAAGTGCTACTTTGTGTTCTGAGTCTCCAATCTTCACTCCTGATATATTGGGGTGGTTCCTAATTATTTCCGCTAAGGGCTCTATTGAAAGGGTAAAGAAGATGGGGGATAGTGGGCAGCCCTGCCTGGTTCCGTTTGTGAGTGTGAGTTTTTGGGATAGGGTGTTATTTGTGTATACTTCCAGTTAACTCTTCCAGTTAACTCTGTCAGTTAACTCTGTCAAATGCCTTTTCTGCGTCTATTGTAAGGAAGGTCGTCGGTATGTTGTAGATTTCGCAATGCTGTAGTATATTTAATAGTCTCCTAGTGTTGTCTGGTGCTTGTCTGTCTGGTACAAATCCTACTTGATCATTTTTGATTAGGTCCGGTAGTATATGTTTTAGTCTGTTCGCTATGATTTTAGCGTAGATTTTGACGTCTACGTTGAGTAGTGATATTGGTCTGTAGTTGAGTGTGGAGTCGGTTGGTTTGTCAGGTTTCGGGATGGTGACTATGAGTGCAGTCAGCATGTCTTGGGGGAAAGTTTCTGTGTTAGCCGCTATGTTAAAAATTTTCAGTAGGTATGGAGTTAAGATATGTGAAAACTGTTTGTAATATTCTCCTGTCAGTCCGTCTGGTCCAGGAGCTTTATGTGAGGGGAGTTTGAGGATGGTCTTTTTGATCTCTTCTTGTGTGAGGGGTAGGTTAAGGTGATGCAATTGTTCTGGAGTGATCTGTGGTAGGTTGACTTTGTGTAGGAAGTTGGCTATGTCCTCTTCAGTAGGTTGGAATGTCGTTGTGTCCTGTTTGAGGTTATATAGTCTGTGGTAATAGCCTTTGAAGGCGTTAGCAATTTCTCTGGGGTCTCGTAGTTCCTTGTGTGTAAATGGGTGTTTAAGTTGTGTTATTTTGATTTTTTTGTGTTTGTCTTTGATCCAATTTTCTGGTCTTGGGAATAGTATTTAGTTTTTGTGAATCTCGTGGCTTTCTCGTATCTGTATAATAATAAATTACGGAGTTTATCCCTTGCTTTGTTAAGCTCTAATCTAAGTGCATATGATTGTTTCTTTTTATTCTGTGTTTCAAGGTGGTGTAGTGTCTTAGTGGCTTCAGAAATGTCCTTCTCTTTGTTTTTTAATTTTCGCTCCTAATTTCATTAGTTCTCCTTTTATGAATACCTTGTGTCCCATCCAGGCTATGAAGGTGTTTATTTCTGGGGAGAAATTATTTTTTAGGCACTCTAGGAGTGCAGTTTCTATTGAGCATTTGTCCCTATCCTTATAAATGATGCTCATGTCAGCTTTCCATATGTAGTCGTTGTGTGCATCAGATATCGTCATATAGATGGGGGCATGGTCTGACCATTCGATGTTTCCTATTGATGTTTTTTCTATCCTATCAATTAACGAGTGATCTATAGTAAAGATATCGATTCTAGAGTACATGTTGTGTCTTTGTGAGAAAAATTAATAATCCCTTTCGGTGGTGTGTTGGATTCTCCAGATGTCATGGAGTCCGTTTTTCCAGAGAAAGGAGTGAAGCTCGTATGGTTTTTGTTTTGGTGTTGAGGTGGAGTCTAGGTCATGTTGTACAGTGGCGTTGAAATCGCCGCAGATTATTAAAGAACCTTGCTGTATCTTCCTAATTTTTTTCATTAGTTTCGTCATGAAGCGGTTTTGTCTTTTGTTTGGTGCATAAAGGTTAACTATGGTGTACTTGATATTATTGATGAGCACAGTTACTATAATGTATCTACTGTTGGGGTCAATTACTTGTAGTTCTATATTGATTTGAAGATGTGACTTGAATGCCATTAATACTCCTCTTTTTTTATTCTTATATGTTGAGTAGATAATGTTGGGATATTGATTATGGTCGATTTTTGGAGGGTTTTTGTCTGATATGTGGGTTTCTTGTAGGCAGCATATGTCTATACTTTTTCGTTTGGCCTCTCGCCATATTGATGCTCTCTTGTATGGGCTGTTCATGCCTTTCACGTTAAGGGACATAATTTTAATACCCATTTATTTTATTATTGGTGTGATAGTCTCTGACTGTCGTATTGCTGGTGTGTTTCTTTCGAGTGTCACAGCTCACCATATACGTGGAATGGGGTTGGGTTAGGAGGGGATAGGGTAACAAAAACATATTAACATTTATACATTTAAACATTCGGTTTCCTTTACTCATAGTGTTACTATGTAAAGATCACGGTACTTATGTTAACCCGCGACTGTTGGAGGGGTATTAACCAACATGTGCATAGAGGTAAACGGAGTGTCCAACAAAGCTGATACTTAGCTGTCCCGACGTGTGGAATAAGTTATAGTCCCAGGACTCTTCAGCGGTCGTTCCAGTCTTTTTCAAGGCGTTGAGGGGATTTTCTTGTTGAGGTGTTAATTACAGGGTCTGTTGTAATGTTCCAAGTTTTCAGGATTTCTTTTCCTGCTTCTACTGAATTTATTGGGATGATGGAGTTGTATCTTTTAACAAGTAGTTTTGTGGGGAAGCCCCATCTGTAGGGTATTCCATGGTTTCTCAGGGTAGTTGTGATGGGTTGGAACTCTCTCCTGGCCTGTAGCGTCGCTGCGGATAGATCTGTGTAAAGCTTGATGTTGTCAAATGGTTGTGGTAGTGTTTGCAGTTTCCTTGATTGTGAGAGTAAAGCCTCTTTCACATGGAAGAATGTGAACCTGGCCAGCGTGTCTCTGGGTACCGTTTCCGGTAAATTCGGTGGTTTTGGCACGCGGTGCACTCTGTCCAGGCAAAGTTCGTAGTCTGCCAGGTCTGGTAGAAGTGTGTTGGTTAGTTTCTGCACATAACTTTTGAGGTCTTGCCCGAGCACGTTTTCAGGAATTCCTCTGAGTTTGACGTTATTGCGTCTACTACGATCTTCGTAATCTATCAGTTTTGCCTGCATCATTGAGATTTTCTCTTCCGTTTCTGTGTGCGCATCTACTAATGCGTTGTGTGCTGTAGTAAAGGTTGTCATTCTTTTTTCAGTTTCGGAGACTCTGTCCCCTAGATCATTAACTGTTGTTTGCAGTGGAGTAATTAGCTGTGTCAGATCTTTATGCATAGAGTTGCGCAGGGCCATGAGCATATCTTTAAGAAGGGATTCAGATACAGCTTTATCGGAAGCTTGAAACCTGGCAAATGCATCCTCAGAATCTGAAGTGATATCAGGCATATCAGGGTCCTCCTCCTGTATGTCAGTGAGCTCTTCCTCCTGCAGCTTCTGCTTGGCAGGGCTGATTGTGGGAGAGTTGTAGGCTGAGTTAGAGGTGCTAGAAGCTGATTGTGGAGAAGGTGAGTGAGTTGGGCTAATTTCTAGCTGCTCCAGCGTTGTGGGGCTATTTGATGTGTTCCCACGTGTAGTGTGGGCTGGCGCCATTTTGGGGTCCCTCTGGGTTGTATTGCCCGCGCTGCGAGTTGGTGCTGGGGTGAGGGATTTTCTCACCTGGCCGTTTCTGCTGCTGTCCTGTGTATCTTCCTCCTGCTGATGAATTTTCATAGTTGCTCCCCTGTTCTTCTGGCTGCTCCGCTGTGGCAGCGGGAGCGGTGGTGAGGACTGCTGAGGAGGCGCGCCGGCGCCATTTTTTTTCCCATGCGCCGCGGGTCCGGACTGCTTCGGAGTCCTGTCGGCGTCTCTCGCCGTTCTTTTCCTGCCGGCTGCCTGCATATTGTCTCTCCGGAGCCCCGGTGCTTAATTTTTTGCTAAATGGCAGGTGGTCGCTGCGGTAATGTGGCTATGGTGGAGCTTTGGGCACGGAGCTACACTCTCATGCGGCCATGCAGCTCGGCGGCTAAACCACGCCCCCCGAATGAACAGATTTAAATCCTTTCTCCAAGGACCAGATGCTTCAAGATAATTAAGCACTGTACGCCTTGCATCCAACAGATGCCATTTCTCCTCCATAGGACTTCTTGGATGCTGGCAAAATGTTGGTAAGACAATCTCCTGATTCCTATGGAAATTAGAGACAACCTTAGGCAAGAAATTCCTGTCAAGCTTAAGCGTAATCCTATCCTCAGAGACAGACAAATTGGGCTCACAGATAAACAAGGCTTGCAACTCACTTAACCTTCTAGCCGATGTGATGGCTATAAGGAATGCAGTCAAGAGACGCAAGTTGTTAGAGTCATTTGGTTCAAAAGGGCTCTCAGTTAGGGCGTCTAAGACTAAAGATAAATCCCACTGAGGGGATGACTGTAGGACGTAAACGTGTACAGGCCTGGAAAAATCTTTTAACCCACCTGTGTTCTGCAAGTGCGGTGTCATAGAATGCACTCAGGGTCGAGACCTGGACTTTCAAGGTGCTGGGTCGAAGCCCCCTTTCAAACCCGTCCTGTAGAAAATCAAGGATTTGACATACATTAGGAGAATCCTGATTAGGCATATCCTTGGACCAGGAACAAAACTTTTTCCATATTTTAAGATACATGGCATGAGTTACTGGTTTCCTACTATTTTTTAAGGTCTTAATTACCTTATATGATAGTCCCTTTGTTTTCAGAAGGCGCTTTCAGGATCCAGGCTGCCAATTTTAGAAACCCTGGGTTCTGATGCAGGACTGGTCCCTGATGTACAAGGTCTGGCCTCTCGGGAAGAATAAATGGAAGGTCCACTGCTAACTTCTGTAGAATTGGGAACCAACTCTTCTTCGGCCAGAAAGGTGCGACCAGGATGAGACTGGCTGGACTGATCAATAGCTTCTGCAGCACTTTGCTTACCAACGGGATTGGGGGAAAGGCATATACCAGACCTGTGAGAACGCATGCAGCCCCCAAGGGGCCTCTCTTGGATTCAGAGAGTAGAACTTCTCTACCTTGCAGTTCTTCCTCGAGACAAACAGATCGATGGCTGGTAATCCCCATCTTGAAATGATCTCCTGAAAGACCTCCTCGTTCAGACTCCACTCGTGTGGAAGGATCTGAGATTTGCTGAGATAATCCGCCACTACATTTTCTGAGCCCTTCAGATGGATGGCCGAAATTGAGCGAAGATTTTCTTCGCCCATGAGAATATTTTCTGGGATATCTTTAGCAGTTCCCTGGATCTGGTTCCGCCCTGCCTTTTTAGATAGGCAACCGTAGTGGTATTGTCTGACATTATATTTATGTGATGCCCTATCAAGTCGTTGGTGCAAGCTTCCAGTGTCTCCAGGACTGCTCTCAATTCTCTATCGTTTGAAGAGACTTGTTTTCTCTCCCGGGACCAACGACCCTGAACATGTTTTCCAGGCAGGAAAGCTCCCCAACCGGAACTGCTGGCATCTGTCTGAATCTGGATCAATGGCCACTGTATCCATTCCACTCCTCTTTGAAGGTTCCTGGGATTTTTCCACCAATTTAATGACTTTTTCACTTTTGGAGGAATTACCAGTGACCAGTGCAAATCATAGTATAGTATATAAGGCTGGAAAAATACGCAAGTCCATCAAGTCCAACCTTTAAGAAATAAATAAATGTTTTATCCCCATAACCCATGATATTTTTTCTCTCCAGAAAGGCATCCAGGCCTATCCTGGACATGTACATAGAGTCCGCCACAACAACCTCCTGCGGCAGATCCACAGTCTCACTGCTCTTACAGTAAAGAACCTTTGTCTATGTTGATGGTAGAATCGCCTCTCCTGTAGGCGTAGAGGATGCCCCCTTGTCCTGGTCACAGGCCTAGGTATAAAAAAATCTTTGGAGAGATCCTTGTACTGTCCGTTCAGGTATTTGTACATTGTAATGAGGTCTCCCCTCAGTCGTCTTTTTTCTAAACTGAATAATCCCAAATTTTGTAATCTGTCATTGTATTATAATCCCTCCATTCCCCTAATAATCCTGGTTGCTCTCCTCTGCACCCGTTCCAGCTCTACTATATCCTTTTTATACACTGGTGCCCAAAACTGTACACAATATTCCATGTGTGGTCTGACCACGGATTTGTATAAGGGCAAAACTATGTCTTTATCATGAGAATCTATTCCTCTCTTGATACATCCCATAATTTTATTTGCTTTGGCAGCAGCCGCCTGGCTCTGGTCACTAAAATGAAGTTTACCATCCACCAATACCCCAAGTCCTTTTCAGCTCGTTTTACTAAGTAATTGACCGCTTAGAACATAATTATACTTTTTGTTTCCATGGCCCAAGTGCATAACTTTACATTTGTCTACATTAAACCTCATCAACCATTTCTCTGCCCACTCCTCAAGCTTCCACAAATCCCTGTGTAATGCTAAACTATCGACCTCAGTATTTATTACTTTACACAGCTTAGTATCATCTGCAAATATTGAAACTTGACTGTGTAAACCCACTACAAGGTCATTAATAAAAATATTAAAAAGAAGTGGCCCCAATACTGACCCCTGTGGCACTCCACTGGTAACATCAACCCAATCTGAGAATGTGCCATTAATGACCACCCTCTGTTTTCTATCACTAAGCCAATTACTTACCCAAATACACAGATTTTCTCCTATTCCCAGCAGTCTCATTTTATATACCAACCTTTTATGTGGCACGGTGTCAAATGCCTTTGAAAAGTCCAGATATACAACATCCACAGCGTCCCCCAGATCCAGTCTTGAACTTACCTCCTCGTAGAAACCAATCAGATTAGTCTGACAGGACCGATCTCTCATAAACCCATGCTGACGCTGGGTTATAAGGTTGTGCACAGTGAGATACTCCAGGATAGCATCTATAACAAACCCCTCAAATATTTTCCCCACCACAGCAGTTAGACTCACGGGTCTGTAGTTTCCAGGATAGCTATTTGATCCTTTTTTGTATATTGGTACTACATTTGCTATGCGCCAGTCCTGTGGAACATAACCAGTCCTCAGTGAATCTTCAAATATTAAAAATAACGGTCTGTCTATCACGGTACATAGTTCATGCAGAACCCGGGGGTGTATGCCATCTGGCCCCGGTGATTTATCTATCTTAGTGGTTGCGAGGCGGCGCCGTACCTCTTCCTGGGTTAAACTGTTGACATTCCAAAAAGAATTTGCATTATTCCTCATTGTGTCTTCCACCAGGGGATTTTCCTGGGTAAAGTTGAGAAGGCGACATTCAGTAGATTGGCCCTTTCCTCATCTCCTTCCACCATGACCCCCATGTTATTTCTAAGGGGACCCACACTCTCTGTTTTTAGTTTCTTATTTATATACTTGAAAAATAATTTGGGATTATTTTTGCTCTCTCTGGCAATTTTTCTCTCAGTCTCTATTTTTGCGGCCTTTATCTGCTTTTTACAGGATTTATTTTTCTCTCTATAATCCTGTAATGCCTCATCGCTACCTTCACGTTTTTGCACCTTAAACGCTTTAGCTTTCTCGCTTATTGCTTTCCTTACAAGGCTAGTTAGCCACATTGGCTGTTTCTTGTTCCTTTTATGCTTTTTCCCATAAGGTTTGTGTTTCTCACAGGACTTTTTCAGAATATATATGAAAAATTCCCATTTTGGGGGGGGGGGGGCTTTTGTCTTTGAGAACATGGATCTTCCCTTAGTTGCTGAAAAGTGTTGGTTGCCCCTTCCCTAACGTTCTTAGTAAACCGTAGTACAAAATCAATGATATTATGATTACTATTCCCCAGGTTTCCCCGCAACCTGTAGATTTGATATCCTGACCAACAGACCTGATAGGGTAAGGTCCAGCAGTGCCCCCCCTTTTGTTGGCTCCAGGACTATTTGCGACAGGTAATTGTCTTTTGTTGTTGACAAGAACCTGCTACCTTTGAAGGACCTGCATGTTTCTGCCCCCAGTCAATATCTGGGTAACTGAAGTCCCCCATGATAAGTACTTCACCTTGCTTTGAAGCCGCATACATTTCACTTATCAGCATTTCCTCTGCTGCCTCCATTATATTTGGAGCCTTATAACAAACCCCTAGTAATATTTTATTATTCTTTTTCCCTCCCCTTATCTCCCCCCATAGGGACTCCACATTTGCGTTACTGATGTCATCTCGCAGGACGGGCTTGAGGCAAGAATTCACATATAAACAAACCCCTCGCCCTTTTTTATTTATACGATCCTTTCTAAAAAGACTATAACCATCTATAGCAGTGATGGCGAACCTTTTAGACACAGAGTGCCCAAACTACAACCAAAACCTACTTTTATGTCGCAAAGTGCCAAGATGACAATTTAAGCAGTAACCTATTGATCCCAACTGTATCATAAGTATTAATCCTATTGGCGTTCTGAGGACACCTATACAATAGAAAGAAAATTTGGATTGTAGCTTCCTTCCAAGGGAGCAGGAACTCCGACCATAACCCATCTTTGTCCATACCTTCTCACTTTTTGTGTAGTCCTGGCAGCCAAGGAGGTGACGCTTTAAAATAGTTTTGGACCGCAGGGGGAAACCTTGACTCGTGTCTAGCAAATTCTGTGCTAGGGGGCCTGGGTGCCATCAAAAAGGGCTCTGAGTGCAACCTCTGGCACCCGTGCCATAGGTTCGCCACCACTGATCTATAGTAACAGCCCAGTCATAGCTACTGTCCAGCCATGTCTCGCCGATACCCACTATATGATATTTCCGCTCCAACATCAAGAGTTCCAGTTCCTCCATTTTGTTTGTGAGGCTTCTGGCATTTGTGTACATACACTTTATATGGTTTTCCCTATCCGTATTCCTTTTGTCCTTATTCCCCAATCTCATTCCAGCTCCCCTTCCTCCCCCATGGACTATGAGTCTTCCCAGCTCTCTATCTACACTGTCTATTTGCCCTGCACAAGTGTAGTTGCCCTCTCCCCAGGTCTCTAGTTTAAACACTCCTCCAACCTTTTAGCCATTTTTTCCCCCAAAACAGCTGCCCCCTCCCCATTGAGGTGAAGCCCATCCCTATTGTAAAGCCTGTAGCCGACAGAAAAGTCAGTCCAGTTCTCCATGAACCCAAAACCCTCCTTCCTGGCACAGGCAGTATTTCGGAGAAAACTACCTTTGAGGTCCTTGCCCTGAGCTTATGGCCTAAATCCCTGAAATCATTTTTAAGGACCTTCCACCTACCTCTTACTTTGTCATTAGTGCCAATGTGGACCATGACCGCTGGTTCCTCACCAGCCCCTCCCAGTAATATGTCAACCCGATCCGCAACATGCCGAACCCGAGCACCTGGCAAACAACACACTGTTCGGTATGCACGGTCTTTGTGACAGATTGCCCTGTGTGTTCCCCTAATAATAGAATCTCCCACTACCAGTACCTGTCTGACCTTCCTGTGCTCCCATTACCCTTCTTACTGGAGCAGACAGTCCCCTGGTTGCTAGAAGCCACGTCTTGCTGCAGCATTGCTACCCCAGAGCTGATATCCCCCTCATCCGCCAGCCTGGCAAACTTATTGGGGTGCACCAGATCAGGACTAGACTCCCTACAACTCTTCCCTCTACATGTTACCCAACTAGCTGCCCCCTCACTCTGCACCTCCATACTTCCCTCCCCACCCCCATCTTCCCCAGAGAGTTTGTGCTCCAGGAGCAGCAAACTTCGCTCCATATTGTCAATTGCTGCAGCCTTGAAACTTGCTCATTTAGAACCATAATCTGGGCTTCCAGATGAGCAATTTTCACACATCCCACACAGCAGTATTCCCTCCTTGAACGGCTGTTCAAGGAAAGCATACATGGCACAGGATGTACACTGTGTAGCAATGCCACTTATGGAGTCCATTGTTCTAAAGGGGATTTCAATAGAAATATGCACGGAAAGAAGAATTTACAGTCAAAGTAACAGAAAATACAGCAGTTACCTGCTAAAGTACCTCAAACTTAAGTCCCTTAAACCTAAGTCACACTTAGGATCAATGCACACTCGCCACCAAGCTCACACACTCGCTTTTCTGATGCTTTTTTAAAGGTAATGTGCCACAAAACTCTGCAGAGCTCACTGCAACAAGATCTGGCTGCAAATGGTGATGATTTCAGTCCCACTTTGAAAGGATCCAGGATTGTAAAGTCCTTGAGTGGTTTTGGCACCAGGCTACACTCTGGATACATGATGTCATGGTCCCCAGCACTCATCGCTGTCCGAACTGACACGGACTTCCTCTTCTGGAAATTTCTGATATTCCCAAGAAGCTTGTCCGCCTTCTCCGAGTCTCCAATCAACAGGAAGTCATCTAGGAAAGGCACCACGAAGATTTCTTCTGTTCGAAGATATTTCACTACCTCCGCCATGACCTTGGTAAAGATCCGAGGTACTGAAGAGAGACCAAAGGGTAATGCGGTAAACTGAAAATGAAACTCCTCTCCTGAGGGTGACAATACTGCAAACCGTAAGCATCTCTTACTCTGGATGAATGGGTAGATGGTAGTATGCATCCTTGAGGTCCAAGGCGCATAAAACCGCATTGTGAGATATTAAAGGGGTGGCAGATTTCACTGACTCCATTTTGAATTTGGCGTATGCTACCCATTTGTTCAAAAATTTCAGGTTTGTGATTAATCTGAAGGTTCCATCTGGCTTTTTTTTTTTATCAAGAATAAGGGAGAATAATGACCCATACCTTTCTCTTCTGGGAGGACTGGACTGATCACGTTCAGCTTCAGCAGACCGGAAACTTCTTCCTAAAGGAGACCTGTTAGTTAGTCTGAGGATTGCCTGGATAGAACAAAATCGGTGAGGGGGTGGTGACACAAACTCTATAAAATAACAGTTCTTGATTATTGAGAGCACCCATTGGGGGGGGGGGAATTTTTCAATCCCCCCCCCCCCTACTCTGGCGTCATTGCAGTTTTTCTTGCTTATTTGTGGAACTGAAGAGAAACTGCTTGCTTCTTCCTCCTCTGGATGTATTTCCAAATCCTTGTCTCCATGTTTGTCTGCCCTTAAATGTCTGCTGTTCTCTGATTAAGCGAAAGCCACGAAAAAAACTGTTTGTCTGTTGCTTCGCTTCCGGAAACCCTTTCTTACTGTCAGCTGCTTTATCCAGGATATCATCCAACTCTGCGACAAACAAGAACTACCCAGAAAAAGGAAGGCTACGCAACCTAGCCTTAGAACGCACATCTCCTGACCACTGCTTAAGCCAAAGTGCTCTTCTGGTTGCATTTGACAATGTGGCTTCTCTTGCGGAAAAAACGAATAGTCTCTGCCGATGCATCCGCTAGAAAGGCTGCTGCTGACTTCAGTAGCGGGATGGAATCTAGAATCTCTTCCCTAGACGCACCTTCTCTGAGGTGATCTTCAAGCTGTCTTAACCAAAAGAAAATAGTGCGAGAAACTGAGGTAGTTGCAACAGTTTTAAGAGTCGCCATAGAGGCCTCCCATGCTTATTTAAGCAGACGGTCTGTGTTGGGCCAAAAGTCCTACTCACAGAACCCAGGGATATGGAATGATTTTCAGCCTCCTCTGCCATCTTGTTCCCATAGACCTCAGCAGACAGCGACTACACCGCGGTCTTATACACGCTGCCGGCGTCTGACCTCATCTTCCGCGGCCCGTCCCCTAGGCCGTGATGCTGAGGCCTCTAACGTCAGTTCCGGCAAAACCGGAAGTGATGTCGCGCACTGAGTAGGCGCTATGGGCCGGCTGTCGCGGACCCGCGATCCGGCACCTGCCCGATGGCAACCGGAGCCTGAGGACCCCAAGTAGGACTCCTTAAAGAGGCCAGATGAGGGAAGCCCCCGGGGGAACAGCACCCACGAGGGGCACAAGATTCAGCCCCCCCCCCTACCCCCCTGGAGGAGAGAGAGGTTTTACTCTCAATCCTATCCCTGTAGGGACAGGAAAAACACTGGTGGTGTGAGGTTGAGGGTGGGGCCTTTAATACTCTCAATTTCCTGTCCCTACAGAAGAAGAAGAAGCAACCTCCAGGGGGCCGTCACGGGGGACGATATGGAAAATCTCTTTTTGGTGTCAGGTCGATTTTCCGGAAATCCCATCTTCTTGGCGGCAGCTTTCTCGAGAATGGCATCGAGGTCGGGCTGAAGACTAACTAACCGGAAAAGGGGATTCCACACAATTTTTTTTGGGAACGGATGTCTCCTCCCGTTGCTTTAGCCAAAGCACTCTCCTGGATGCGTTGTATAGGGCCCCTTCTTTAGCTGAAATCTGATGGACTCTGCTGAGGCATCAGCTAAAAAGGCTGCCGCCAGTCTAAGGAGAGGACGGTGAGTGTTGCTGTTCCCCCTCACACCTGGATGATGCAAGGGAAAGACCTTCTCTCCATCTTGACCCTGTGGGAACAGGAAGAACACTGGTGGGAGGATGCTGGGAGGGGACTTTTAACCTCTCTTCTTCCTGTTCCCACAGAGGTCAAGGGCATCCTCCCGGGTGGCCGTCTCAGGGGACGTGGTGAAAATAATAAACATGCACTTACCTCCCCCGGGTCGCCGATGTCCCACGCCGCGGTCCCTTTGTTCCGTGCCCCTGTTTGTTTACAGGGGCATATAAGCCGCGCACTAGGAACTTCCGGCCCACGCTGTGGCCGGCTCCTCCCATCCGTCCCGATCTCTCAGCGTTTTAAGCGGCCAACCGGAGCTCGCTGTGCACCCTGGAAGGAGGAGGTATAATAACAGGGATATGACCAGGGGGAAGAAGGAGGAGGTATAATGCCGGGGATATGACCAGGGGGAGGAGGAGGAGGTATAATACCGGGGATATGACAGGGGAAGGAGGAGGAGGTATAATACCGGGGATATGACCAGGGGGAAGGAGGAGGAGGTATAATACCGGGGATCTGACTGGGGAGCGGAGGAGGTATAGTACCGGGGATATGACCGGGGGGAGGAGGAGGAGGAGGAGGTATAATACCGGGGATATGACCGGGGGAGGAGGAGGTATAGTACCGGGGATATGACCGGGGGGAGGAGGAGGAGGAGGAGGTGGTATCATACCGGGGATATGACCGGGGGGGTGAACGTATAATTACCGGGGATATGAAAGGGGGGGGGGGGGGAGGAGGAGGTATAATACCGGGGATATGACCGGGGGGAGGAGGAGGTATAATACCGGGGATATGACCAGGATGAGGAGGTATAATACGGGGATATGACCGGGAGGAGGAGGTGGAGGTATAATACCGGGGATATGACCGGGGGAGGAGGAGGAGGTATAATACCGGGGATATGAACGGGGGAGGAGGAGGAGGTATAATACCGGGGATATGACCAGGGGAGGAGGAGGAGGTATAATACCGGGGATATGACCAGGGGGAAGGAGGAGGAGGTATAATACCGGGATCTGACTGGGGAGCGGAGGAGGTATAGTACCGGGGGGAGGAGGAGGAGGAGGAGGAGGAGGTGGTATCATACCGGGGATATGACCGGGGGGGTGAACGTATAATACCGGGGATATGAAAGGGGGGGGGAGGAGGAGGTATAATACCGGGGATATGACCGGGGGAGGAGGAGGTATAATACCGGGGGAGGAGGAGGTATAATACCGGGGATATGACCGGGATGAGGAGGTATAATACCGGGGATATGACCGGGAGGAGGAGGTATAATACCGGGGATATGACCGGGAGGAGGAGGTATAATACCGGGGATATGACCGGGAGGAGGAGGTATAATACCGGGGATATGACCGGGAGGAGGAGGTATAATACCGGGGATATGACCGGGAGGAGGAGGTATAATACCGGGGATATGACCGGGAGGAGGAGGTATAATACCAGGGATATGACCGGGAGGAGGAGGTATAATACCGGGGATATGACCGGGAGGAGGAGGTATAATACCGGGGATATGACCGGGAGGAGGAGGTATAATACCGGGGATATGACCGGGAGGAGGAGGTATAATACCGGGGATATGACCGGGAGGAGGAGGAGGTATAATACCGGGGATATGACCGGGAGGAGGAGGAGGTATAATACCGGGATATGACCGGGAGGAGGAGGAGGTATAATACCGGGGATATGACCGGGAGGAGGAGGTATAATACCGGGGATATGACCGGGAGGAGGAGGTATAATACCGGGGATATGACCGGGGGGGGGGAGGAGGAGGAGGTATAATACCGGGGATATGACCAGGGGGGAAGGAGGAGGGAGGTATAATACCGGGGATATGACCGGGGGGAGGAGGAGGAGGTATAATACCGGGGATATGACCGGGGGAGAGGAGGAGGTATAATACCGGGGATATGACCGGGGGGAGGAGGAGGAGGTATAATACCGGGGATATGACCGGGGGGAGGAGGAGGAGGAGGTATAATACCGGGGATATGACCAGGGGAAGGAGGAGGAGGTATAATACCGGGGATATGACCAGGGGGAAGGAGGAGGAGGTATAATACCGGGGGATATGACCGGGGGGGGGGGAGGAGGAGGAGGTATAATACCGGGGATATGACCAGGGGGAAGGAGGAGGAGGTATAATACCGGGGATATGACCGGGGGGAGGAGGAGGAGGTATAATACCGGGGATATGACCGGGGGAGGAGGAGGAGGTATAATACCGGGATATGACCGGGGGAGGAGGAGGAGGTATAATACCGGGGATATGACCGGGGGGAGGAGGAGGAGGAGGTATAATACCGGGGATATGACCAGGGGAAGGAGGAGGAGGTATAATACCGGGGATATGACCGGGGGGAGGAGGAGGAGGTATAATACCGGGGATATGACCGGGGGGAGGAGGAGGAGGTATAATACCGGGGATATGACCGGGGGGAGGAGGAGGAGGTATAATACCGGGGATATGACCGGGGGGAGGAGGTATAATACCGGGGATATGACCGGGGGGAGGAGGAGGAGGTATAATACCGGGGAATGACCGGGGGGAGGAGGAGGAGGTATAATACCGGGGATATGACTGGGGGTGAGGAGGAGGAGGTATAATACCGGGGATATGACCGGGGGTGAGGAGGAGGAGGTATAATACCGGGGATATGACCGGGGAGAGGAGGAGGAGGTATAATACCGGGGATATGACCGGGGAGAGGAGGAGGAGGTATAATACCGGGGATATGACCGGGGAGAGGAGGAGGAGGTATAATACCGGGGATATGACCAGGGGGAGGAGGAGGAGGTATAATACCGGGGATATGACCGGGGGGAGGAGGAGGAGGTATAATACCGGGGATATGACCGGGGGGAGGAGGTATAATACCGGGGATATGACCGGGGGGAGGAGGAGGTATAATACCGGGGATATGACCAGGGGGAGGAGGAGGTATAATACCGGGATATGACCGGGGGAGGAGGAGGAGGTATAATACCGGGGATATGACCGGGGGGAGGAGGAGGAGGTATAATACCGGGGATATGACCGGGGGAGGAGGAGGAGGTATAATACCGGGGATATGACCGGGAGGAGGAGGAGGAGGTATAATACCGGGGATATGACCGGGGGGAGGAGGAGGAGGTATAATACCGGGGATATGACCGGGGGGAGGAGGTATAATACCGGGGATATGACCGGGGGGAGGAGGTATAATACCGGGGATATGACCGGGGGAGGA
The DNA here is from genome assembly GCF_040894005.1 of Engystomops pustulosus. Lineage (NCBI taxonomy): Eukaryota > Metazoa > Chordata > Amphibia > Anura > Leptodactylidae > Engystomops > Engystomops pustulosus. Next base: position 359,682 of record NW_027284975.1, read on the forward strand.
GGAGGAGGTATAATACCGGGGATATGACCGGGGGGAGGAGGAGGAGGTATAATACCGGGGATATGACCGGGGGTGAGGAGGAGGAGGTATAATACCGGGGATATGACCGGGGGTGAGGAGGAGGAGGTATAATACCGGGGATATGACCGGGGAGAGGAGGAGGAGGTATAATACCGGGGATATGACCGGGGAGAGGAGGAGGAGGTATAATACCGGGGATATGACCGGGGGTGAGGAGGAGGAGGTATAATACCGGGGGATATGACCGGGGGGAGGAGGAGGAGGAGGTATAATACCGGGGATATGACCGGGGGGAGGAGGAGGAGGTATAATACCGGGGATATGACCGGGGAGAGGAGGAGGAGGTATAATACCGGGGATATGACCGGGGGGAGGAGGAGGAGGTATAATACCGGGGATATGACCGGGGGGAGGAGGAGGAGGTATAATACCGGGGATATGACCGGGGGTGAGGAGGAGGAGGTATAATACCGGGGATATGACCGGGGGTGAGGAGGAGGAGGTATAATACCGGGGATATGACCGGGGGGAGGAGGAGGAGGAGGAGGTATAATACCGGGGATATGACCGGGGGTGAGGAGGAGGAGGTATAATACCGGGGATATGACCGGGGGGAGGAGGAGGAGGTATAATACCGGGGATATGACCGGGGGGAGGAGGAGGAGGTATAATACCGGGGATATGACCGGGAGGAGGAGGAGGAGGAGGTATAATACCGGGGATATGACCGGGAGGAGGAGGAGGAGGTATAATACCGGGGATATGACCGGGAGGAGGAGGAGGAGGAGGTATAATACCGGGGATATGACCGGGGGTGAGGAGGAGGAGGTATAATACCGGGGATATGACCGGGGGTGAGGAGGAGGAGGTATAATACCGGGGATATGACCGGGGGTGAGGAGGAGGAGGTATAATACCGGGGATATGACCGGGGGTGAGGAGGAGGAGGTATAATACCGGGGATATGACCGGGGGGAGGAGGAGGAGGTATAATACCGGGGATATGACCGGGGGGAGGTATAATACCGGGGATATGACCGGGGGGAGGGGACATTATACCGGGCTCACAGCCGGTACTGTGGATGACGGAACAGGTTCCCGCCTCAGGTTTTGGCGCCAATTCCTCTCAGTTCGTTTCTGTTCTACTTAAAATGATGACGTTGAGCACAAATAAGGCGCCGGCCAATCACACGCCAGTCTGATTACCAACCACCAATAGGGAAGAAGTAACATTCAATGCCGACCAATAGGAGTGGAAGTTTGGAAAATGGGAGGAGTGTTTGCTGGCGGCGCATTGGTCACGTGACTTTGGCCTACGCGCGGGAAGTTTGGTCCCGGAGAAAGTGAGATGAGGTAACCGGAGCCTGAGACTGACTGGTACCGGAACCATGGTGGGAGCCCTGGCCATGGCGGCGCCGCTGGACGACTACACCGTGCAGGTGAGAGCCCGGGGTGACCCCCGGTATTATACCCCCCCCCCGGTCATATCCCCGGTATTATACCCCCCCCCGGTCATATCCCCGGTATTATACCTCCTCCTCCTCCCCCCGGTCATATCCCCGGTATTATACCTCCTCCTCCTCCTCCCGGTCATATCCCCGGTATTATACCTCCTCCTCCTCCCCCCGGTCATATCCCCGGTATTATACCTCCTCCTCCCCCCCCCGGTCATATCCCCGGTATTATACCTCCTCCTCCTCCTCCCCCTGGTCATATCCCCGGTATTATACCTCCTCCCGGTCATATCCCCGGTATTATACCTCCTCCTCCTCCCCCGGTCATATCCCCGGTATTATACCTCCTCCTCCCCCCCCCCGGTCATATCCCCGGTATTATACCTCCTCCTCCCCCCCCGGTCATATCCCCGGTATTATACCTCCTCCTCCCCCCGGTCATATCCCCGGTATTATACCTCCTCCTCCTCCCCCTGGTCATATCCCCGGTATTATACCTCCTCCTCCCCCCGGTCATATCCCCGGTATTATACCTCCTCCTCCTCCTCCCCCCGGTCATATCCCCGGTATTATACCTCCTCCTCCTCCCCCCGGTCATATCCCCGGTATTATACCTCCTCCTCCTCCCCCGGTCATATCCCCGGTATTATACCTCCTCCTCCTCCCCCCGGTCATATCCCCGGTATTATACCTCCTCCTCCTCCTCCCGGTCATATCCCCGGTATTATACCTCCTCCTCCTCCCCCCGGTCATATCCCCGGTATTATACCTCCTCCTCCTCCCCCCGGTCATATCCCCGGTATTATACCTCCTCCTCCTCCCCCCCGGTCATATCCCCGGTATTATACCTCCTCCTCCTCCTCCCGGTCATATCCCCGGTATTATACCTCCTCCTCCTCCCCCGGTCATATCCCCGGTATTATACCTCCTCCCCCCGGTCATATCCCCGGTATTATACCTCCTCCCCCCGGTCATATCCCCGGTATTATACCTCCTCCTCCCCCCGGTCATATCCCCGGTATTATACCTCCTCCTCCCCCCGGTCATATCCCCGGTATTATACCTCCTCCTCCTCCCCCCGGTCATATCCCCGGTATTATACCTCCTCCTCCTCCCCCCGGTCATATCCCCGGTATTATACCTCCTCCTCCTCCTCCCGGTCATATCCCCGGTATTATACCTCCTCCTCCTCCCCCCGGTCATATCCCCGGTATTATACCTCCTCCCCCCGGTCATATCCCCGGTATTATACCTCCTCCCCCCGGTCATATCCCCGGTATTATACCTCCTCCTCCCCCCGGTCATATCCCCGGTATTATACCTCCTCCTCCCCCCGGTCATATCCCCGGTATTATACCTCCTCCTCCCCCCGGTCATATCCCCGGTATTATACCTCCTCCTCCCCCCGGTCATATCCACGGTATTATACCTCCTCCTCCCCCCGGTCATATCCCCGGTATTATACCTCCTCCCCCCGGTCATATCCCCGGTATTATACCTCCTCTCCCCGGTATTATACCTCCTCCCCCCGGTCATATCCCCGGTATTATACCTCCTCCTCCTCCCCCCGGTCATATCCCCGGTATTATACCTCCTCCTCCTCCCCCCGGTCATATCCCCGGTATTATACCTCCTCCTCCCCCCCGGTCATATCCCCGGTATTATACCTCTTCCTCCTCCCGGTCATATCCCCGGTATTATACCTCCTCCTCCCCCCCCGGTCATATCCCCGGTATTATACCTCTTCCTCCTCCCGGTCATATCCCCGGTATTATACCTCCTCCTCCCCCCGGTCATATCCCCGGTATTATACCTCCTCCTCCCCCCGGTCATATCCCCGGTATTATACCTCCTCCTCCCCCCGGTCATATCCCCGGTATTATACCTCCTCCTCCTCCCGGTCATATCCCCGGTATTATACCTCCTCCTCCCCCCGGTCATATCCCCGGTATTATACCTCCTCCCCCCGGTATTATACCTCCTCCCCCCGGTCATATCCCCGGTATTATACCTCCTCCTCCTCCCCCCGGTCATATCCCCGGTATTATACCTCCTCCTCCTCCCCCCGGTCATATCCCCGGTATTATACCTCCTCCTCCTCCTCCCGGTCATATCCCCGGTATTATACCTCCTCCTCCTCCCCCCCGGTCATATCCCCGGTATTATACCTCCTCCTCCTCCTCCCGGTCATATCCCCGGTATTATACCTCCTCCTCCTCCTCCCGGTCATATCCCCGGTATTATACCACCTCCTCCTCCTCCCGGTCATATCCCCGGTATTATACCTCCTCCTCCTCCCGGTCATATCCCCGGTATTATACCTCCTCCTCCTCCCGGTCATATCCCCGGTATTATACCTCCTCCTCCTCCCCCGGTCATATCCCCGGTATTATACCTCCTCCTCCTCCCCCCGGTCATATCCCCGGTATTATACCTCCTCCTCCTCCCCCCGGTCATATCCCCGGTATTATACCTCCTCCTCCTCCCCCCGGTCATATCCCCGGTATTATACCTCCTCCTCCTCCTCCCCCGGTCATATCCCCGGTATTATACCACCTCCTCCTCCTCCTCCCCCCGGTCATATCCCCGGTATTATACCTCCTCCTCCTCCCCCCGGTCATATCCCCGGTATTATACCTCCTCCTCCTCCCCCCGGTCATATCCCCGGTATTATACCTCCTCCTCCTCCCCCCGGTCATATCCCCGGTATTATACCTCCTCCTCCTCCCCCCCCGGTCATATCCCCGGTATTATACCTCCTCCTCCTCCCCCCGGTCATATCCCTGGTGTTATACCTCCTCCTCCTCCCCCCCGGTCATATCCCCGGTATTATACCTCCTCCTCCTCCTCCCCCCGGTCATATCCCCGGTATTATACCTCCTCCCCCCCGGTCATATCCCCGGTATTATACCTCCTCCTCCTCCTCTCCCCGGTCATATCCCCGGTATTATACCTCCTCCTCCTCCCCCCGGTCATATCCCCGGTATTATACCCCCCCCCCCCCCCCCGGTCATATCCCCGGTATTATACCTCCTCCTCCTCCCCCCGGTCATATCCCCGGTATTATACCTCCTCCTCCTCCTCCCCCCGGTATTATACCTCCTCCTCCCCGGTCATATCCCCGGTATTATACCTCCTCCTCCTCCCCCCCGGTCATATCCCTGGTATTATACCTCCTCCTCCTCCCCCCCGGTCATATCCCCGGTATTATACCTCCTCCTCCTCCCCCCCGGTCATATCCCCGGTATTATACCTCCTCCTCCTCCCCCTGGTCATATCCCCGGTATTATACCTCCTCCTCCTCCCCCTGGTCATATCCCCGGTATTATACCTCCTCCTCCTCCCCCTGGTCATATCCCCGGTATTATACCTCCTCCTCCTCCCCCTGGTCATATCCCCGGTATTATACCTCCTCCTCCTCCCCCGTTCATATCCCCGGTATTATACCTCCACCTCCTCCCCCCGGTCATATCCCCGGTATTATACCTCCTCCTCCTCCCCCCGGTCATATCCCCGGTATTATACCTCCTCCTCCCCCCGGTCATATCCCCGGTATTATACCTCCTCCTCCTCCCCCCGGTCATATCCCCGGTATTATACCTCCTCCTCCCCCCCCCGGTCATATCCCCGGTATTATACCTCCTCCTCCTCCCCCCCGGTCATATCCCCGGTATTATACCTCCTCCTCCTCCCCCCGGTCATATCCCCGGTATTATACCTCCTCCTCCCCCCCCGGTCATATCCCCGGTATTATACCTCCTCCTCCTGGTCATATTATGTGAAGTATTTTTTTATGTTTTGCAGCCATGTAAAAAGCAACGTAGAGAAGAGGATCCACAGAGTAAAACCATCACAAATTACTTTTCACCTTTATCGAAAACTCTTGACAAGGGCCTGTGCTCCCCCAAGAGCAGCAGTATAGCGGACTACTTTATCAGAAGCCCCCAGAGCACCAGTAAGGAGCGTTTCCCCAGTGACAAGACAAGCAGCTCCATTGATGGGGCCAAGAAGCGGGAGATGCCCACCACCCCAGTGTCCTGCTCTGCTAAACCTGCTGGCAGATCAGCAAGGCAAGGGAAGCGCACCAGGCTCCTCAAGAGGCTCAGTGATGTGGCGCTATCCTCTGCCGGCAGCGGGATCACAGGTGGTGACACCGCCGCCCTCCTGGATGAAGTCTGCAGTCACACAGCCAATGGGGAGGAGGATGATGATGATGTTGTGTTTCAGTCTGAGATCTTTACTGCAGGGGTTACAGCTAAGCCCCTAAGGAGGACCAGTGTGGATGCCGAGCCATCCCGAGCATCTGTAATATCAAACGCTTCCTCGGATTACAAGACCTCTCTGATGGACACAAGCCTTGAGGTCCATGTTGGCGATACCCCTGACAACCCTGGCACTTTAACAGTCTCGTTTGAGGAGTTCATGAGATGCCAAATGGGCGAGGAAGAACCTTCATCCCCTGAAGGTGCCCCGGAGCTGCCCGATACAGCGGCTGGTGACCCTGAGGTGGTGCAGCTGCCCTCTCCTAAGACCCTGACTGTCCAGGCCCAGGTTCACCTTTCTCCACCACTCCCTGCACAAAACTCTTCAAAGATGGCTTCCATCTTCACCAAGAGCAAAGTCGATAAAAAGAAAGCAGAACTTCAGTCCACAGAGTGTGAGCACAATGGCCATGTGGCCTCCAAGAGAAAGTCCAATGTGGTCATACAGGAGGAGGATCTGGAATTAGCAGTCATCGATGTCGAGACTGGTCAAATCATGAAGCAAAAGTCTACCCCGACCGAAAGGCAGCAGTTCATGAAGGCGTTTCGGCAGGCGGGTGATGCCTCGAAACCCAAAGCTAAGAAGACCCCTTCCAGAAAGAAAGACTCAGAGAACCATCCAACAGAGGAAGCTGAGAAGCAACCCCCAGACCAAGAGCACAATGAGGGGGCCGACAGGGCAATTACCAAACTAAAGAGGAAGAAGCCCCCACTGGTCCAAGCTCCCAGCGACGAGACCCCCAAATCACCAGGGGCTGCTGAGAAGACTTCAGGGGAGACAGACAGGGCACTTACCAAACTAAAGAGGAAGAAGCCCCCACTGGTCCAAGCTCCCAGCGACGAGACCCCCAAATCACCAGGGGCTGCTGAGAAGACTTCAGGGGAGACAGACAGGGCAATTACCAAACTAAAGAGGAACAAGCCCCCACTGGTCCAAGCTCCCAGCGACGAGACCCCCAAATCACCAGGGGCTGCTGAGAAGACTTCAGGGGAGACAGACAGGGCAATTACCAAACTAAAGAGGAAGAAGCCCCCACTGGTCCAAGCTCCAAGCACCGAGACCCCCAAATCACCAGGGGCTGCTGAGAAGACTTCAGGGGAGACAGACAGGGCAATTACCAAACTAAAGAGGAAGAAGCCCCCACTGGTCCAAGCTCCGAGCACAGAGACCCCCAAATCACCAGGAGCTGCGGAGAAGGTAGATCTGGCTTCCCCCGCTTTCAGCAGCCCGGTCTTACGAAGAAGTTTAAGACAAAAGTCAAGTTCTTCCAGCAAATCACCAGAGAGGACATCTGCAGAAAGCCCCATCCTCATGTCCACCCCGAAAATACGGACTCCCTGTCGAAAGAATGATGTTTACAAAGCCGAAGTCCTCACTGTACCATCCGACACAGAGTCCCCCATCAGGTACCTGTAAACCATGTGATAACGGTCCTTGTCCTGTCTGTGGTCACATGCGGCCATTACTGTAATAGGTCATGTAGTGCCGCTCCTTGTCCTGTCTGTGGTCACATGTGGCCATTGCTGTAATAGGTCATGTAGTGCCGCTCCTTGTCCTGTCTGTGGTCACATGCGGCCATTGCTGTAATAGGTCATGTAGTGCCGCTCCTTGTCCTGCCTGTGGTCACATGCTGCCATTGCTGTAATAGGTCATGTAGTGCCGCTCCTTGTCCTGCCTGTGGTCACATGCCGCCATTGCTGTAATAGGTCATGTAGTGCCGCTCCTTGTCCTGTCTGTGGTCACATGCTGCCATTGCTGTAATAGGTCATGTAGTGCCGCTCCTTGTCCTGTCTGTGGTCACATGCGGCCATTGCTGTAATAGGTCATGTAGTGCCGCTCCTTGTCCTGTCTGTGGTCACATGCGGCCATTGCTGTAATAGGTCATGTAGTGCCGCTCCTTGTCCTGTCTGTGGTCACATGCGGCCATTGCTGTAATAGGTCATGTAGTGCCGCTCCTTGTCCTGTCTGTGGTCACATGCGGCCATTGCTGTAATAGGTCATGTAGTGCCGCTCCTTGTCCTGTCTGTGGTCACATGCGGCCATTGCTGTAATAGGTCATGTAGTGCCGCTCCTTGTCCTGTCTGTGGTCACATGCGGCCATTGCTGTAATAGGTCATGTAGTGCCGGTCCTGGTCCTGTCTGTGGTCACATGCGGCCATTGCTGTAATAGGTCATGTAGTGCCGGTCCTGGTCCTGTCTGCAGTAGAGAGGTGTCCGCTGGCCACATATGACGTTCTCATCCTATAGTCACATATCACGTAGCTGGAGAGTGCAGTTATTGAGTATATTAGGAGCTGGTGAGATGGGATAGAATAGGGGAAGCGGCTGGAGGGGATAGTTATGACTCTTATCAGTGGTTCCAGATACAGTAACATAAAGTTACAGGGTGAGGAGTGTTCTATCCCTATAGTAATGTATATAGTGGCTATCTGTGTGGAGGGGTATATACTCCTCCATCTATATCCCCATGACATTCTCCAGGTGGGTTATACATGTGGAGATTGGGCAGGGGGACACTCATTGCCATTTCTCATCCCATCATGTCCAGTTTGTTGGACCATTTCTCCAAATTAGGCTGCAAGTGCTATCTCCCGAAGGGCGCCGTGTGCCTATTGCCGTCTATGGGGGACGTATATGTATATCGGCCGTATATACGTCCCCCTTGTGGCAGTGTGAATGCAGCCTTAGAGAAAAGTCAGAGCAATTACCGAGGAAAGGCCTTCCTGGTGCTGTCAATTACACATTTTGTAATGGGGGGGGGGGCTGATTTAACCCCATAAGGACGTAGCCAGTTTATAGTTTAACCCTTAATGCACCCAGCTCACTTTCACCTTAAGGATCCACATCTGCCCTGTGTCGCTATATGCTGTAACTTTATGTTACCCAGATAAATTCCCACTTTTTTTTCGTGACGTGTCGTGCTTCGCCTTGGTCGTATAGTTTGGTGAAAATGTTTTAAATTTGAGATTTAGTAATTGTTCTGCTCATCACAGGGTGCAGGGGGTGAGTCCGCTTCATACAGAGATGGGGTTTGGTGCATATTCCACTAAGAAAATGGCCAAAACGCAACTTTTCCACCATTTTTTCCAGCCCTCCCAGTCCACGGCAGGGAATAATAAATAACGCCACGGAGAAGGAACATTTGTCACACATAAAATCATCCTCACACGGATCCGGACACGGGAACATGGAAACGTTATGGATTGAGAAGTGAGAAATGAGCTAAAAAAACGGTGTCCTTAAGGGGTTAAATGCCCAAACATTTACCATATAAATATATAGGTTGTAATATAAAGCAATAATGTTTTGTTCTTAACCCCTTCATGGCTGCTATATACGTCCTATTTGTACATGCCCCACGCAGATAGGACTTGGCACTGACCGTCCGGATCTCCTGAACCCTGGCACCTTGAAACACAATTCTTGTCATTTTAGCAGAAGAATCTGTGTAGTGTGTATTGTGTGCGGAGGCTTATCGGACGCGGGATATCCTCCCCTAAAGCTGTACTAGAAAATGCTTTTATGTACAGCTTTCTATTCACTTCTTGTCACCGAGGCAGGGCATTAGATCTGTTCAGGACGGGTTTCCACCTAGACAGAAATCTGTATTCGACCCGACCCAGTCCCTAATATTCTTGGGGTTCCACATCACTACACACTGATTTCCCCGGAGTGTGCCTGGAGAACAACGGGCCGAGGTCCAGGGGCTGGCGGGCCAAAAGCCGGACATCACACTGAGGAAAATGACGAGCTGAATGGGAAGACTAATAGCAACCTGGGATACAGCGAGCTCCAAGCAGCTGCCGAGAACCACAAATGTGATTATGTTCACATTTATGGAGAGGAATAGGGTGCAACGTACGGAGGGGAGCTGCAGAGATGGGAGAAGCTTCCAGATCCTCCTCCCTCATTAATCAGACACCCCCTCATAGGTTGGGGAAAGGCGGCGTATGGTCAGAGGAAAAGTTTCACATAAACGTGTTAGGGCAGCAGGACGAGCCGTCATATGATGGCCAGCCCATCGGACTACTGCACTACAGATGGACAACGATACAATGGGGGACACGGACCAGGGAGTCATGCATGGAGGCTCTAGCTTTATGGAATTGGGCAGTAGAAAGGAACATAAGAGAGCAATAAGTTCCCGGACAGACTATGGCTCGCAGCAATGGCGCTGACTACACCCAGTTATCAGGACAGATGTGTTCACTTCAGAACCACCGACTCAGCGAGAACGTGGCCTCCAGGGGCGTGGAGAGTGGATGCACTATCCTCCCCGTGGCACCGTGTCCACGGCCTATACTCCTTTCTTACCCCAAATTTAATTCCACACACACTACAGAGAATTTCTCAGTCCTGGTCTATGCAGTTTGGCAGTCCAGGCCGTGGTATCCCAAACACAGGAAAATCCCATGGGGAATAGATCCGAATGCATGTAGGGTCCACTGGACTTCCAAATGTATGTGGATTGTGGCAGTGATGAGCTGATCAGATGCCCAGAACTAACAGGTAACTCATTACTTCATTGTGAGACCAAAACTCGCTGTAGATATAGATCTATAGTCTAAGAACTTCAGACACGGCAGAGACCGGAACCAGAACCAGTCGCTATACGGGACGCACAGAAACATTGATCAGATATTACGTCCATCACTCAATAGTCTCTGCTCTTATTATAATCCCGAACCGCACTGCCAGCCGGAGTATCCCGACCAATTGTTCCCAAATGTTCCTCTATGTGGGGCACTTAACCAAATGGTAAGAACAATGGAATGAGCGCTGATCCATATTAACGGACCGTCCCAGACACCGGGATCCTTAAAAGCAGAACTAAAACCGCACACAGTCTCCTAGAAATGGATTTCATTAAAGATGCGCTAGAGCCGGACTTATGGATAGTCCTTGCAATGTGGAAATCTCTAGAACTGACACAGCCCTTAAGGGGAAGGATTACAGAACTGTTCATCATGTCTAGATCCCGATCAGGAGAACATCTCCAAACGCTATTACGGGTTGTCTAAAACATGTACTGACCCCAACATGTTCAGGGCACAATCAGTCCCAGGCGCTGCTGCAGCCAAGACGCTGGCCAAAGCTACTGACCCCAACATGATCAGGGCACAACCAGTCCCAGGCGCTGCTGCAGCCAAGACACTGGCCAAAGGTACTGACCCCAACATGTTCAGGGCACAATCAGTCCCAGGCGCTGCTGCAGCCAAGACGCTGGCCAAAGGTACTGACCCCAACATGATCAGGGCACAATCAGTCCCAGGCGCTGCTGCAGCCAAGACGCTGGCCAAAGCTACTGACCCCAACATGTTCAGGGCACAATCAGTCCGAGGAGCTGCTGCAGCCAAGACGCTGGCCAAAGGTACTGACCCCAACATGATCAGGGCACAATCAGTCCCAGGCGCTGCTGCAGCCAAGACACTGGCCAAAGGTACTGACCCCAACATGTTCAGGGCACAATCAGTCCGAGGAGCTGCTGCAGCCAAGACGCTGGCCAAAGCTACTGACCCCAACATGTTCAGGGCACAATCAGTCCCAGGCGCTGCTGCAGCCAAGACGCTGGCCAAAGCTACTGACCCCAACATGTTCAGGGCACAATCAGTCCCAGGCGCTGCTGCAGCCAAGACGCTGGCCAAAGCTACTGACCCCAACATGTTCAGGGCACAATCAGTCCCAGGCGCTGCTGCAGCCAAGACGCTGGCCAAAGCTACTGACCCCAACATGTTCAGGGCACAATCAGTCCCAGGCGCTGCTGCAGCCAAGACGCTAGCCAAAGCTACTGACCCCAACATGTTCAGGACACAATCAGTCCCAGGCGCTGCTGCAGCCAAGACGCTGGCCAAAGCTACTGACCCCAACATGTTCAGGGCACAATCAGTCCCAGGCGCTGCTGCAGCCAAGACGCTGGCCAAAGCTACTGACCCCAACATGTTCAGGGCACAATCAGTCCCAGGCGCTGCTGCAGCCAAGACGCTGGCCAAAGCTACTGACCCCAACATGTTCAGGGCACAATCAGTCCCAGGCGCTGCTGCAGCCAAGACGCTGGCCAAAGCTACTGACCCCAACATGTTCAGGGCACAATCAGTCCCAGGCGCTGCTGCAGCCAAGACGCTGGCCAAAGGTACTGACCCCAACATGTTCAGGGCACAATCAGTCCCAGGCGCTGCTGCAGCCAAGACGCTGGCCAAAGGTACTGACCCCAACATGTTCAGGGCACAATCAGTCCCAGGCGCTGCTGCAGCCAAGACGCTGGCCAAAGGTACTGACCCCAACATGTTCAGGGCACAATCAGTCCGAGGAGCTGCTGCAGCCAAGACGCTGGCCAAAGCTATTTCCCCAACATGTTCAGGGCACAATCAGTCCGAGGCGCTGCTGCAGCCAAGACGCTGGCCAAAGGTACTGACCCCAACATGTTCAGGGCACAATCAGTCCGAGGAGCTGCTGCAGCCAAGACGCTGGCCAAAGCTACTGACCCCAACATGATCAGGGCACAATCAGTCCCAGGCGCTGCTGCAGCCAAGACGCTGGCCAAAGGTACTGACCCCAACATGTTCAGGGCACAATCAGTCCCAGGCGCTGCTGCAGCCAAGACGCTGGCCAAAGCTACTGACCCCAACATGTTCAGGGCACAATCAGTCCCAGGCGCTGCTGCAGCCAAGACGCTGGCCAAAGCTACTGACCCCAACATGTTCAGGGCACAATCAGTCCGAGGAGCTGCTGCAGCCAAGACGCTGGCCAAAGGTACTGACCCCAACATGTTCAGGGCACAATCAGTCCCAGGCGCTGCTGCAGCCAAGACGCTGGCCAAAGCTACTGACCCCAACATGTTCAGGGCACAATCAGTCCCAGGCGCTGCTGCAGCCAAGACGCTGGCCAAAGCTATTTCCCCAACATGTTCAGGGCACAATCAGTCCGAGGCGCTGCTGCAGCCAAGACGCTGGCCAAAGGTACTGACCCCAACATGTTCAGGGCACAATCAGTCCGAGGAGCTGCTGCAGCCAAGACGCTGGCCAAAGGTACTGACCCCAACATGTTCAGGGCACAATCAGTCCCAGGCGCTGCTGCAGCCAAGACACTGGCCAAAGCTACTGACCCCAACATGATCAGGGCACAATCAGTCCCAGGCGCTGCTGCAGCCAAGACGCTGGCCAAAGCTATTTCCCCAACATGTTCAGGGCACAATCAGTCCGAGGAGCTGCTGCAGCCAAGACGCTGGCCAAAGCTACTGACCCCAACATGTTCAGGGCACAATCAGTCCCAGGCGCTGCTGCAGCCAAGACGCTGGCCAAAGCTATTTCCCCAACATGTTCAGGGCACAATCAGTCCGAGGCGCTGCTGCAGCCAAGACGCTGGCCAAAGGTACTGACCCCAACATGTTCAGGGCACAATCAGTCCGAGGAGCTGCTGCAGCCAAGACGCTGGCCAAAGGTACTGACCCCAACATGTTCAGGGCACAATCAGTCCCAGGCGCTGCTGCAGCCAAGACACTGGCCAAAGCTACTGACCCCAACATGATCAGGGCACAATCAGTCCCAGGCGCTGCTGCAGCCAAGACGCTGGCCAAAGCTACTGACAGCGGCTCGATGTTCATGCAGCCGACATTTGTAAAGCATTATTGGAGACCTTCCGAATGGGAAAGTTGGTGTTAATGAGAGCCCCTAGCAGGTGTGTGCTGGGTGGCTGACCTATTCCCTAGAAGACATGGCGCATGCAGATGACTGCGCTGTGCCTGGTGCCAGCGTGTCCTCTCTGGTGTCAGCCACTTTAGTGACTGCTTCCTTGAAATGGGATAAGTGAATCCTTGATGTTAGGTCTCTTGATGCTTTTAGGTTTATGGATTCTGTGCCCTCAGTCTATGACCATTAACCCTCCCCTGTCCTTAACCTGTTGTAGTTGTACTTGAGTTGTTATCAGACCTGTGGCCTTGCACAGTGGAGTTGTTATTGGATTTGTACCGGAGTTTGTTCTGCAATGAAGTCCAGATACAAGAGCTGTTTGATGAATCGTATGGACTTTTCCTCTCCTCCAGGGTCGCTCGGGGTTTGTGGAGCTCTTACATCATTGTCCTGCTGTGTTCTGATCCGTATCTGGGAATAGTGTTGTGGAATAATCTCTTAGGACTTGTCTATGGATTCTGTAATTCCTCTAATCTGCAGGTTATTTCCTCTACATCTGCTGGAGTTTCCTTATGTGAGTTGTGGCTATCGGTGACTCCATTAGTCTGACCTCTGCTGGGGTCGTGTAGTGACTGACCTCTGTGGGGGTCGTGTAGTGACTGACCTCTGCGGGGGTCGTGTAGTGACTGACCTCTGCGGGGGTCGTGTAGTGACTGACCTCTGCGGGGGTCGTGTAGTGACTGACCTCTGCGGGGGTCGTGTAGTGACTGACCTCTGCGGGGGTCGTGTAGTGACTGACCTCTGCGGGGGTCGTGTAGTGACTGACCTCTGCGGGGGGGTGGTGTAGTGACTGACCTCTGCGGGGGGGTGGTGTAGTGATTGACCTCTGCGGGGGGGGTGGTGTAGTGATTGACCTCTGCGGGGGGTGGTGTAGTGATTGACCTCTGCGGGGGGTGGTGTAGTGATTGACCTCTGCGGGGGGTGGTGTAGTGATTGACCTCTGCGGGGGGTGGTGTAGCGACTGACCTCTGCTGGGGTTGGTGCAGCGATTGACCTCTGCGGGGGGTTGTGTAGCGATTGACCTCTGCGGGGGTTGGTGCAGCGATTGACCTCTGCGGGGGGTGGTGTAGCGACTGACCTCTGCGGGGGTCGTGTAGCGACTAACCTCTGCGGAGGTCGTGTAGCGATTGACCTCTGCGGGGGTCGTGTAGAGTCCGGCCACTTCTCGCTGCTGTTACTATTTGTCTTTTCTTCCTCTTAGAATGAGATTTACTCGGGTGACCAGGAGGGGTAAGTGGCGGCGCTCTGATGATGATGACGATGATGCCTTCGCTGCGGGGTGTAAGAAGGTACGGTGCCGTGTCATGGTGGTGTCGTGGCGGTGCTGGCGCCTCCCTCTGACTGCTCTGACCAGATCTCTTCTCTGTCAGGTGTCTGAAAGCTCCAAGAAGATGAGAAAAGCCAAGCAGCTCCTGGAGAAGGCCAAGGCCATCCAGCAGAACCTGGGGAAAGCCGAGACTCCTCAGAGGAGGTCCAGCCGTCACCAGACCCGGGTCACACAGGTATATCCCACACACAGGGGGAGAGGTCACACGGGTCTATCCCCACACACAGTGGAGAGGTCACACAGGTATATCCCACACACAGGGGAGAGGTCACACAGGTATATCCCCACACACACAGGGGGAGAGGTCACACAGGTATATCCCCACACAGGGGAGAGGTCACACAGGTATATCCAACACACAGGGGGAGAGGTCACACAGGTATATCCCCACACACAGGGGGAGAGGTCACACAGGTATATCCCCACACACAGGGGGAGAGGTCACACAGGTATATCCCCACACACACAGGGGGAGAGGTCACACAGGTATATCCCCACACACAGGGGGAGAGGTCACACGGGTCTATCCCACACACAGGGCGAGAGGTCACACAGGTATATCCCCACACACAGGGGCAGAGGTCACACAGGTCTATCCCCACACACACAGGGGGAGAGGTCACACAGGTATATCCCCACACACAGGGGGAGAGGTCACACGGGTCTATCCCCACACACAGTGGAGAGGTCACACGGGTCTATCCCACACACAGGGGAGAGGTCACACGGGTCTATCCCCACACACAGGGCGAGAGGTCACACGGGTCTATCCCACACACAGGGGAGAGGTCACACGGGTCTATCCCCACACACACAGGGGGAGAGGTCACACGGGTCTATCCCCACACACACACAGGGGGGAGAGGTCACACGGGTCTATCCCCACACACAGGGGGAGAGGTCACACAGGTATATCCCACACGCAGGGCGAGAGGTCACACGGGTCTATCCCACACACAGGGGAGAGGTCACACAGGTATATCCCACACACAGGGGGAGAGGTCACACAGGTATATCCCACACACACACAGGGGGAGAGGTCACACAGGTATATCCCCACACACAGGGGGAGAGGTCACACAGGTATATCCCCACACACACAGGGGGAGAGGTCACACAGGTATATCCCCACACACACAGGGGGAGAGGTCACACAGGTATATCCCCACACACACAGGCGAGAGGTCACACAGGTATATCCCACACACAGGGGGAGAGGTCACACAGGTATATCCCCACACACAGGGGAGAGGTCACACAGGTATATCCCACACACAGGCGAGAGGTCACACAGGTATATCCCACACACACACACAGGGGGAGAGGTCACACAGGTATATCCCACACACAGGGGAGAGGTCACACAGGTATATCCCACACACAGGCGAGAGGTCACACAGGTATATCCCACACACAGGGGGAGAGGTCACACGGGTCTATCCCCACACACAGGGGGAGAGGTCACACGGGTCTATCCCCACACACAGGGGGAGAGGTCACACAGGTATATCCCACACACAGGGGGAGAGGTCACACAGGTATATCCAACACACACAGGGGGAGAGGTCACACAGGTCTATCCCCACACACACAGGGGGAGAGGTCACACAGGTCTATCCCCACACACACAGGGGGAGAGGTCACACAGGTATATCCCACACACACAGGGGGAGAGGTCACACAGGTATATCCCACACACAGGGCGAGAGGTCACACAGGTATATCCCACACACAGGGGGAGAGGTCACACAGGTATATCCAACACACAGGGCGAGAGGTCACACAGGTATATCCCACACACAGGGGGAGAGGTCACACAGGTGTATCCAACACACAGGGCGAGAGGTCACACGGGTCTATCCCCACACACACACAGGGGGAGAGGTCACACAGGTATATCCCACACACAGGGGGAGAGGTCACACAGGTGTATCCAACACACAGGGCGAGTGGTCACACAGGTCTATCCCCACACACACAGGGGGAGAGGTCACACGGGTATATCCCACACACAGGGGGAGAGGTCACACAGGTATATCCCACACACAGGGGAGAGGTCACACAGGTATATCCCACACACAGGGGGAGAGGTCACACAGGTATATCCCACACACAGGGGGAGAGGTCACACAGGTCTATCCCCACACACAGGGGGAGAGGTCACACGGGTCTATCCCCACACACACACAGGGGGGAGAGGTCACATGGGTCTATCCCCACACACACACAGGGGGAGAGGTCACACGGGTCTATCCCACACACAGGGGGAGAGGTCACACGGGTCTATCCCCACACACACAGGGGGAGAGGTCACACAGGTATATCCCACACACAGGGGGAGAGGTCACACAGGTCTATCCCCACACACACAGGGGGAGAGGTCACACAGGTATATCCCACACACACACAGGGGGAGAGGTCACACAGGTATATCCCACACACAGGGGGAGAGGTCACACAGGTCTATCCCCACACGCACAGGGGGAGAGGTCACACAGGTATATCCCACACACACACAGGGGGAGAGGTCACACGGGTCTATCCCACACACAGGGGGAGAGGTCACACGGGTCTATCCCCACACACACAGGGGGAGAGGTCACACAGGTATATCCCACACACACACAGGGGGAGAGGTCACACGGGTCTATCCCCACACGCACAGGGGGAGAGGTCACACAGGTATATCCCACACACACAGGGGGAGAGGTCACACGGGTCTATCCCCACACACAGGGGGAGAGGTCACACAGGTCTATCCCCACACACACACAGGGGGGGAGGTCACACGGGTCTATCCCACACACAGGGGGAGAGGTCACACGGGTCTATCCCCACACACACACAGGGGGAGAGGTCACACAGGTATATCCCACACACACAGGGGGAGAGGTCACACGGGTCTATCCCCACACACAGGGGGAGAGGTCACACGGGTCTATCCCCACACACAGGGGGAGAGGTCACACAGGTCTATCCCCACACGCACACAGGGGGAGAGGTCACACAGGTATATCCCACACACACAGGGGGAGAGGTCACACAGGTATATCCAACACACACAGGGGGAGAGGTCACACAGGTCTATCCCCACACACACAGGGGAGAGGTCACACAGGTATATCCCACACACACACACAGGGGGAGAGGTCACACAGGTATATCCCACACACACAGGGGAGAGGTCACACAGGTATATCCAACACACACACACAGGGGGGAGAGGTCACACAGGTATATCCCACACACACAGGGGGAGAGGTCACACGGGTCTATCCCCACACACAGGGGGAGAGGTCACACAGGTCTATCCCCACACACAGGGGGAGAGGTCACACAGGTATATCCCACACGCAGGGCGAGAGGTCACACAGGTATATCCCACACGCAGGGCGAGAGGTCACACAGGTATATCCCACACGCAGGGCGAGAGGTCACACAGGTATATCCCACACGCAGGGCGAGCGGTCACACAGGTATATCCAACACGCAGGGCGAGAGGTCACACAGGTATATCCCACACACAGGGCGAGAGGTCACACAGGTATATCCAACACGCAGGGCGAGAGGTCACACAGGTCTATCCCACACACAGGGGGAGAGGTCACACGGGTCTATCCCCACACGCACAGGGGGAGAGGTCACACGGGTCTATCCCCACACACAGGGGGAGAGGTCACACGGGTCTATCCCCACACACACACAGGGGGAGAGGTCACACGGGTCTATCCCCACACACACACAGGGGGAGAGGTCACACGGGTCTATCCCCACACACAGGGGGAGAGGTCACACGGGTCTATCCCCACACACACACAGGGGGAGAGGTCACACGGGTCTATCCCCACACACAGGGGAGAGGTCACACAGGTATATCCCACACACACACAGGGGGAGGGGTCACACGGGTCTATCCCCACACACACACAGGGGGGAGAGGTCACACAGGTCTATCCCACACACAGGGGGAGAGGTCACACGGGTCTATCCCCACACACAGGGGGGAGAGGTCACACAGGTCTATCCCCACACACAGGGGGGAGAGGTCACACGGGTCTATCCCCACACACAGGGGGGAGAGGTCACACAGGTATATCCCACACACAGGGGGAGAGGTCACACAGGTCTATCCCCACACGCACAGGGGGAGGGGTCACACGGGTCTATCCCCACACGCACAGGGGGAGGGGTCACACGGGTCTATCCCCACACACAGGGGGAGAGGTCACACAGGTCTATCCCACACACAGGGGGGAGAGGTCACACAGGTCTATCCCCACACACACACACACAGGGGGGAGAGGTCACACAGGTCTATCCCCACACACACACAGGGGGGGAGGTCACACGGGTCTATCCCCACACACGCACAGGGGGAGAGGTCACACATGTATATCCCACACACAGGGGGAGAGGTCACACAGGTCTATCCCCACACACACACAGGGGGGAGAGGTCACATGGGTCTATCCCCACACACACTGGGGGGGGAGAGGTCACAGCAGCCGGGTCACACAGAGTGAGGGGTCAGGTTTGGAAGCTTTGGGGATTCAGATTACAGATCTTCCCTGTGTGATGCGCCAGGGCTGGGTGTAGGGATCATGCAGGGGGTTGTGGGGGTGTGTGACAGCTGTAATGTCCTGCAGGAGCCCATAGTCGTGACCGACACCAAAAGCCAGACAGGAGCCACAAAGAGCACGCATCTGCGCAGCCTGAACGATGTCCTGGGGAAGAAGGTGAAGAAGCCTCCGCCAGGTAAGAGGAGGGCGCAGCCTGGCGCTGGAGGGTCCGCAGTAATCGCTGGACGTCATCACATGTTTATTTCACAGGTAAAACAAAAGAAGTCAAGAAAAAGTTGGATAAAGGAGGAGTCATCACCATTGAGGACGGGTATGTGAGGGTCTCCCCCTGTGTGTGGTGGGGGGTGGCTGGGTGTGTACCTCCTCCACTCTTTGGGTGTGACGGGGGGCCATTGCAGTCCCTCCTGGTGGGGTATGAGCCACGAGTGTCATAACATATTATTGTGTCCTGGTGCCTGCTCCGTAGCTGAGCCCATGTGATCGGGGCAGGAGCCCGGCCCAGTCTGACAGCCGCAGCCACCGTGATCTATCATCACAGTCCATATCTTCTTATATCTGTCATCCATGGCCGCCTTCCTTCTAAACTTCAGTGCCATGAAGGTGTTTCCAGAGCCCCTCCGTGCTGTAGGTTCACTGGCTGTTACACTGTGCAGGAGCCCTTCCCCCTCCCTCTGTGTGAGCCTACAGCAGGTGACGAGCTGAGAACAGTTGGCCATTGTTAGGAGGCTGAAGGACCTGCGATGATGTCACTCTGGTCACATGTCAGGAATGTAACACAAGGCACCGTGTAAACAATCACATCTCTACACAGAGCTTTATGTGTCTGTAGCTAAATATCTGCAGACAGTCCCCAAGTACAAGGAGGCGGGGCAGTGATATGAGGAGACTCGGAGCTGTCAGTCACAATAATGGGGCGTGGCTCACTGCCTGAGAGAGACACCAGGGATGAGGCAGGAAAACTAATTTGCATATCAGAAAATTAAGGTGCAGGGCCCCACTGGCAGCTAATTATAGGTGACATGGGAAGGACTATTAACCCTTTATCTGCAGACATTGTTACACAGGGGGGGGCGGGGGTGACAGGTCCTCTTTAAGAATCTTATCTTAATGCTGCGGTCATAACTGACCTCATTAAAAAAAGAAGAGTCCCTTCTATTCCATCCCAGTCCCACAAAGACCAGATTCTTGCATGTCCTCAGGGTAACAAAGTATCATTCTCTAATTCACTGTTATTAACCAAACCTGTAAAACCTGCCAAAAGTGATGAAAAAGTGTTATGTGCACCAAAATGTTACCTCTGAACCCGCCGCCTAAAAATAAGCCCGAAATATAAAAGTTGTGTCTCCGAAGAGATGGCGAAATTAATGAGATTCTCTCTGTTCGTTTTTCTTCATATAAATGAGGAATCTCCGTAATCGCAGTGATCTGTAGAATAAAGATCATATATTTGTAGGTGAACAGACAAAAAATACAAGAAAGGAAAACAAAATTTTCTTTCCCTCCATACAGACCAACTACAATAAAGGATTTAAAGGGGGGGGGGGTCCTGAATGGGCAGGGCAGCGGGGGGGATTCCCTACATCATGACTGAGCAGGGCAGCGGGGGGATTCCCTACATCATGACTGAGCAGGGCAGCGGGGGGATTCCCTACATCATGACTGAGCAGGGCAGCGGGGGGTAGGCTCCTGAATGGGCAGGGCAGCGGGGGGATTCCCTACATCATGACTGAGCAGGGCAGCGGGGGGATTCCCTACATCATGACTGAGCAGGGCAGCGGGGGGATTCCCTACATCATGACTGAGCAGGGCAGCGGGGGGTAGGCTCCTGAATGGGCAGGGCAGCGGGGGGATTCCCTACATCATGACTGAGCAGGGCAGCGGGGGGTAGGCTCCTAAATGGGCAGGGCAGCGGGGGGATTCCCTACATCATGACTGAGCAGGGCAGTCGGGGTCATGACTGGACCCTGGTACTGAAGTGTGCTGTTTCCCTCTATTTTTGGCTCTCCTATGAGCGTGAGATCCAGGGGTCAGATGTCATATATTCAGGAGGTTTCTGTGGCCTCCCCCTGCGTGGGCTGTGATTAGTGAGGAGGTCAGGTCATTTATGTCTGACCCCCAACCTGTGGTCTCCTAGGTGTGACCCTGTGACCTCTTGTCTGTTTCAGTGCTGAGGGGTCGGAGGGCTCCCAGGACGATGAACAGTTCAGAGCGCGGAGGCAGTTCCTGATGAGCGGTCTGCCCGATTCTCTGAAGAGACAGATCGCCAGGACCAGCGCCATCATGGAGGCGTATTCTGTGTCCGGCTCCTCCTTCCAGGCAGTGGTCCATGTGCAGCAGAGGGATGGTGAGTGCCGCTGTGTGTATGCAGCTTGTATGCCCACCAATGTGTCTCCATGGTTACGTCACTCCTCCTCCTGCAGGTCGTTCCATGTGGAGTTTGGGGGCCCCTTGCTGCCGCCTCCTGTCTGACCTTCCTCCACTTCCCAGCGACCTTCCAGATATTGCACATCACAAGCTGTCTCTGGGTGACTTCTCCTGTGTCAGCTGTAAATCTGGGGAGCAGCCGCCCCGCGCCCCGGTATGTGATGGCCTGATAGTGGGGTCCCAGGTCCTGAGCTGCAGGTCATTGCTTCATGACTCTCTTCTAGGCTCCTGCAAGGAGGATGATCCCCGATGTCACCCGGGAGTGTCTCCTGGAAGAGATCCGCTCATACAATCCACCGTTTCCTGTCAGGAGGTTCTTGAAGCAATTCCTCCGAAAACAGAGCGATTCCCTCCAAGATGCGGACAAGTCAGGTCAGTGCATGGTGTATACTGTATATACCGGTCAGTGCATGGTGTATACTGTATATACGGGGCAGTGCATGGTGTATACTGTATATACCGGGCAGTGCAGGGTGTATGCTGTATATACCGGGCAGTGCAGGGTGTATATATACGGCTCAGTGCATGGTGTATACTGTATATACCGGGCAGTGCATGGTGTATACTGTATATACCGGTCAGTGCATGGTGTATACTGTATATACGGGGCAATGCATGGTGTATACTGTATATACCGGGCAGTGCATGGTGTATATATACGGCTCAGTGCATGGTGTATGCTGTATATACCGGGCAGTGCATGGTGTATACTGTATATACCGGTCAGTGCATGGTGTATACTGTATATACCGGTCAGTGCATGGTGTATACTGTATATACCGGTCAGTGCATGGTGTATACTGTATATACGGGGCAGTGCATGGTGTATACTGTATATACCGGGCAGTGCATGGTGTATATATACGGCTCAGTGCATGGTGTATGCTGTATATACCGGGCAGTGCAGGGTGTATATATACGGCTCAGTGCATGGTGTATACTGTATATACGGCTCAGTGCATGGTGTATACTGTATATACGGCTCAGTGCATGGTGTATGCTGTATATACGGCTCAGTGCATGGTGTATGCTGTATATACGGCTCAGTGCATGGTGTATGCTGTATATACAGCTCAGTGCATGGTGTATGCTGTATATACAGCTCAGTGCATGGTGTATGCTGTATATACAGCTCAGTGCATGGTGTATGCTGTATATACAGCTCAGTGCATGGTGTATACTGTATATACAGCTCAGTGCATGGTGTATACTGTATATACAGCTCAGTGCATGGTGTATACTGTATATACAGCTCAGTGCATGGTGTATACTGTATATACAGCTCAGTGCATGGTGTATACTGTATATACAGCTCAGTGCATGGTGTATACTGTATATACAGCTCAGTGCATGGTGTATACTGTATATACAGCTCAGTGCATGGTGTATACTGTATATACAGCTCAGTGCATGGTGTATACTGTATATACAGCTCAGTGCATGGTGTATACTGTATATACAGCTCAGTGCATGGTGTATACTGTATATACAGCTCAGTGCATGGTGTATACTGTATATACAGCTCAGTGCATGGTGTATACTGTATATACAGCTCAGTGCATGGTGTATACTGTATATACAGCTCAGTGCATGGTGTATACTGTATTTACCGGGCAGTGTATGGTGTATATACCGGGCAGTGCAGGGTGTGTGCTGTGTGTGTACCGGGCAGTGCAGGGTGTGTGCTGTGTGTGTGCCGGGCAGTGCAGGGTGTGTGCTCTGTGTGTGCCGGGCAGTGCAGGGTGTGTGCTCTGTGTGTGCCGGGCAGTGCAGGGTGTGTGCTCTGTGTGTGCCGGGCAGTGCAGGGTGTGTGCTGTGTGTGTACCGGGCAGTGCAGGGTGTGTGCTGTATATACCGGGCAGTGCAGGGTGTATACTGTATATACAGGGCAGTGCAGGGTGTATGCTGTGTGTACCGGGCAGTGCAGGGTGTATGCTGTATATACCGGGCAGTGCAGGGTGTATACTGTATATACAGGGCAGTGCAGGGTGTGTGCTCTGTGTGTGCCGGGCAGTGCAGGGTGTGTGCTCTGTGTGTGCCGGGCAGTGCAGGGTGTGTGCTCTGTGTGTGCCGGGCAGTGCAGGGTGTGTGCTCTGTGTGTGCCGGGCAGTGCAGGGTGTGTGCTCTGTGTGTGCCGGGCAGTGCAGGGTGTGTGCTCTGTGTGTGCCGGGCAGTGCAGGGTGTGTGCTCTGTGTGTGCCGGGCAGTGCAGGGTGTGTGCTGTGTGAGTGCCGGGCAGTGCAGGGTGTGTGCTGTGTGTGTGCCGGGCAGTGCAGGGTGTGTGCTGTGTGTGTGCCGGGCAGTGCAGGGTGTGTGCTGTGTGTGTGCCGGGCAGTGCAGGGTGTGTGCTGTGTGTGCTGTGTGTGTGCCGGGCAGTGCAGGGTGTGTGCTGTGTGTGTGCCGGGCAGTGCAGGGTGTATGCTGTGTGTGTACCGGCCAGTGCACGGTGTGTGCTGTGTGTGTGCCGGGCAGTGCACGGTGTGTGCTGTGTGTGTGCCGGGCAGTGCAGGGTGTGTGCTGTGTGTGTGCCGGGCAGTGCAGGGTGTGTGCTGTGTGTGTGCCGGGCAGTGCAGGGTGTGTGCTGTGTGTGTGCCGGGCAGTGCAGGGTGTGTGCTGTGTGTGTGCCGGGCAGTGCAGGGTGTGTGCTCTGTGTGTGCCGGGCAGTGCAGGGTGTGTGCTCTGTGTGTGCCGGGCAGTGCAGGGTGTGTGCTCTGTGTGTGCCGGGCAGTGCAGGGTGTGTGCTCTGTGTGTGCCGGGCAGTGCAGGGTGTGTGCTCTGTGTGTGCCGGGCAGTGCAGGGTGTGTGCTCTGTGTGTGCCGGGCAGTGCAGGGTGTGTGCTCTGTGTGTGCCGGGCAGTGCAGGGTGTGTGCTGTGTGAGTGCCGGGCAGTGCAGGGTGTGTGCTGTGTGTGTGCCGGGCAGTGCAGGGTGTGTGCTGTGTGTGTGCCGGGCAGTGCAGGGTGTGTGCTGTGTGTGTGCCGGGCAGTGCAGGGTGTGTGCTGTGTGTGCTGTGTGTGTGCCGGGCAGTGCAGGGTGTGTGCTGTGTGTGTGCCGGGCAGTGCAGGGTGTATGCTGTGTGTGTACCGGCCAGTGCAGGGTGTGTGCTGTGTGTGTGCCGGGCAGTGCAGGGTGTGTGCTGTGTGTGTGCCGGGCAGTGCAGGGTGTGTGCTCTGTGTGTGCCGGGCAGTGCAGGGTGTGTGCTGTGTGTGTGCCGGGCAGTGCAGGGTGTGTGCTGTGTGTGTGCCGGGCAGTGCAGGGTGTGTGCTGTGTGTGTGCCGGGCAGTGCAGGGTGTGTGCTGTGTGTGTGCCGGGCAGTGCAGGGTGTGTGCTGTGTGTGTGCCGGGCAGTGCAGGGTGTGTGCTGTGTGTGTGCCGGGCAGTGCAGGGTGTGTGCTGTGTGTGTGCCGGGCAGTGCAGGGTGTGTGCTGTGTGTGTGCCGGGCAGTGCAGGGTGTGTGCTGTGTGTGTGCCGGGCAGTGCAGGGTGTGTGCTGTGTGTGTGCCGGGCAGTGCAGGGTGTGTGCTGTGTGTGTATATAATGTATACATGTGTCTATATCTCCCAACAGCTGTGCAGGAACCCAACAAGAAGCTAAAACCTGCGGCTGAAGACTCTGGTGCGCAGGAGGTGGGGAACGGCACAAAACGCAAGCGCAGGGAATCCCCCGGTGCAAAGTGCAAGAGGAGGAAGCCTGGAGCCGAGGAGGCACAGAGCCGAGACCCCGAGCCAGATGTGGTAGTGATAGACGAGGAGAGGAGCCCGCCAGCAGAGGGTAGGTACCTCACATACATGGAGCCCGGCACTAGAGGGCGCTGTGTACATACCTGCAGGTGACCTCGTATTTTCTCTCCCGTGTAGATGCGCTGGATGAAGACGTCCTGTGGACAGAGAAGTATCAGCCTCACAGCTCTGATGAGTTAATAGGAAACTCGTTGGCCGTCCGTCGGCTCCACAGGTGAGTCCTGGGGGTCACGCCTGCCCCTGACCCGGGGGTCACGCCTACCCCTGACCCGGGGGTCACGCCTGCCCCTGACCCGGGGGTCACGCCTGCCCCTGACCCGGGGGTCACGCCTGCCCCTGACCCGGGGGTCACGCCTGCCCCTGACCCGGGGGTCACGCCTGCCCCTGACCCGGGGGTCACGCCTGCCCCTGACCCGGGGGTCACGCCTGCCCCTGACCCGGGGGTCACGCCTGCCCCTGACCCGGGGGTCACGCCTGCCCCTGACCCGGGGGTCACGCCTGCCCCTGACCCGGGGGTCACGCCTGCCCCTGACCCGGGGGTCACGCCTGCCCCTGACCCGGGGGTCACGCCTGCCCCTGACCCGGGGGTCACGCCTGCCCCTGACCCGGGGGTCACGCCTGCCCCTGACCCGGGGGTCACGCCTGCCCCTGACCCGGGGGTCACGCCTGCCCCTGACCCGGGGGTCACGCCTGCCCCTGACCCGGGGGTCACGCCTGCCCCTGACCCGGGGGTCACGCCTGCCCCTGACCCGGGGGTCACGCCTGCCCCTGACCCGGGGGTCACGCCTGCCCCTGACCCGGGGGTCACGCCTGCCCCTGACCCGGGGGTCACGCCTGCCCCTTCTATTTACAGCTGGCTGAAGGAATGGAAGATGAGAGCAGAGAAGGAGGAAAAGAGAAGTCAGATGCAGAAGACTGTGAAGGAGAAGGATGGTAAATTGCGGCCTCTGGGGTGGTCCCTGACTCTAGCTGTGCCCCCTGACTGTAAGTGACCTGCATTGCCCTCTCTGTAGATACCTGGAGCGCTGCTGACTTCCATGACAGTGAGGACAGTGATGAGGATTCTCTCTGTAACACTCTGCTCATCTCCGGGCCCCCAGGGGTGGGGAAGACGGCCGCAGTCTACGCCTGTGCACAGGAGCTAGGGTTCAAGGTGAGTCCTGCGCTTCCTAGCCCCCTGCCTCCCACCTCGCCTCCTCCTGCCGCCCTTGCTCGCGCCCTCGCCTCCTCCTCCTGCCGCCCACGCTCGCGCCCTCGCCTCCTCCTCCTGCCGCTCGCGCCCTCGCCTCCTCCTCCTGCCGCTCGCGCCCTCGCCTCCTCCTCCTGCCGCTCGCGCCCTCGCCTCCTCCTCCTGCCGCCCACGCTCGCGCCCTCGCCCCCTCCTCCTGCCGCTCGCGCCCTCGCCTCCTCCTCCTGCCGCCCACGCTCGCGCCCTCGCCGCCTCCTCCTCCTGCCGCCCACGCTCGCGCCCTCGCCGCCTCCTCCTCCTGCCACCCACGCTCGCGCCCTCGCCGCCTCCTCCTCCTGCCGCCCACGCTCGCGCCCTCGCCGCCTCCTCCTCCTGCCGCCCACGCTCGCGCCCTCGCCGCCTCCTCCTCCTGCCGCCCACGCTCGCGCCCTCGCCGCCTCCTCCTCCTGCCGCCCACGCTCGCGCCCTCGCCGCCTCCTCCTCCTGCCGCCCCCTCCTCCTGCCGCCCACGCTCGCGCCCTCGCCGCCTCCTCCTCCTGCCGCCCCCTCCTCCTGCCGCCCACGCTCGCGCCCTCGCCGCCCCCTCCTCCTGCCGCCCACGCTCGCGCCCTCGCCGCCTCCTCCTCCTGCCGCCCACGCTCGCGCCCTCGCCGCCTCCTCCTCCTGCCGCCCACGCTCGCGCCCTCGCCGCCTCCTCCTCCTGCCGCCCACGCTCGCGCCCTCGCCGCCTCCTCCTCCTGCCGCCCTCGCCGCCTCCTCCTCCTGCCGCCCTCGCCGCCTCCTCCTCCTGCCGCCCACGCTCGCGCCCTCGCCGCCTCCTCCTCCTGCCGCCCACGCTCGCGCCCTCGCCGCCTCCTCCTCCTGCCGCCCACGCTCGCGCCCTCGCCGCCTCCTCCTCCTGCCGCCCACGCTCGCGCCCTCGCCGCCTCCTCCTCCTGCCGCCCACGCTCGCGCCCTCGCCGCCTCCTCCTCCTGCCGCCCACGCTCGCGCCCTCGCCGCCTCCTCCTCCTGCCGCCCACGCTCGCGCCCTCGCCGCCTCCTCCTCCTGCCGCCCACGCTCGCGCCCTCGCCGCCTCCTCCTCCTGCCGCCCACGCTCGCGCCCTCGCCGCCTCCTCCTCCTGCCGCCCACGCTCGCGCCCTCGCCGCCTCCTCCTCCTGCCGCCCACGCTCGCGCCCTCGCCGCCTCCTCCTCCTGCCGCCCACGCTCGCGCCCTCGCCGCCTCCTCCTCCTGCCGCCCACGCTCGCGCCCTCGCCGCCTCCTCCTCCTGCCGCCCACGCTCGCGCCCTCGCCGCCTCCTCCTCCTGCCGCCCACGCTCGCGCCCTCGCCGCCTCCTCCTCCTGCCGCCCACGCTCGCGCCCTCGCCGCCTCCTCCTCCTGCCGCCCATCCCCGCGCCCTCGCCGCCTCCTCCTCCTCCTGCCGCCCATC
Source organism: Engystomops pustulosus (assembly GCF_040894005.1). Classification (NCBI taxonomy): domain Eukaryota; kingdom Metazoa; phylum Chordata; class Amphibia; order Anura; family Leptodactylidae; genus Engystomops; species Engystomops pustulosus. Next base: position 387,791 of record NW_027284975.1, read on the forward strand.
CCCGCGCCCTCGCCGCCTCCTCCTCCTCCTGCCGCCCATCCCCGCGCCCTCGCCGCCTCCTCCTCCTCCTGCCGCCCATCCCCGCGCCCTCGCCGCCACCTCCTCCTCCTGCCGCCCATCCCCGCGCCCTCGCCGCCTCCTCCTCCTCCTCCTGCCGCCCATCCCCGCGCCCTCGCCGCCTCCTCCTCCTCCTGCCGCCCATCCCCGCGCCCTCGCCGCCTCCTCCTCCTCCTGCCGCCCATCCCCGCGCCCTCGCCGCCTCCTCCTCCTCCTGCCGCCCATCCCCGCGCCCTCGCCGCCTCCTCCTCCTGCCGCTCGCGCCCTCGCCGCCGCCTCCTCCTCCTGCCGCCCATCCCCCCTGTAGTAATACTCATCTCATCCAGGTATTTGAGGTTAACGCGTCTTGTCAGCGCAGTGGCCGCCAGATCCTGGCCCAGCTGAAGGAAGCCACCCAGTCCCACCAGGTGGACCAGCAGGGGGTGGGTGCTCACAAGCCCTGCTTCTTCAGCAGCTCCAGCATTGGCCGCTCACCCAGTAAGTGATACCCGCTGCCCCAGCTCCCCTAGGTATGTAGATAAAGCTAAACTGCAGACTATTACCCCTAGGAAAACTAAACTCCCCAAAGAGGGTGGTGTGTTCACCAAGGAAGCCCCCTGTGTCCCCCCGAGGAGCCGGCCTGCGGAAAGGATTGGCACCCAAATCCTTATCAAACTTCTTCCTTAAATCAGCACCCAAGCAAAAGCAAGACAAGAAGCACTCTGAGCTTGTAGCAGGTAAGTCTCACACCCTAAAATGTCAGTGTCACCCCCTGCTCCCTGCGGGGTGAGGTCAGAGGTTACATTACATGTGATGGCCCTATAGATATTATATAAACTGAGCCCATTGTATTCAGAACCAGCGCCAGGGCAGCAGGGGAAGAGAACAGACAGAGGGTCCACATCAGAGGAGACTCGCCGGAAGACCGCAACCTCCCTTATTCTGTTTGAAGAGGTGTGTATTGTGGGTGCTGTGTATGAGCCATGTCTCCTCTCTCCCTGGGGATGTATTGTGGGTGCTGTGTATGAGCCGTGTCTCCCTGGGGGTGTATTGTGGGTGCTGTGTATGAGCCATGTCTCCTCTCTCCCTGGGGATGTATTGTGGGTGCTGTGTATGAGCCGTGTCTCCCTGGGGGTGTATTGTGGGTGCTGTGTATGAGCCATGTCTCCTCTCTCCCTGGGGATGTATTGTGGGTGCTGTGTATGAGCCGTGTCTCCCTGGGGGTGTATTGTGGGTGCTGTGTATGAGCCATGTCTCCTGTCTCCCTGGGGATGTATTGTGGGTGCTGTGTATGAGCCGTGTCTCCCTGGGGGTGTATTGTGGGTGCTGTGTATGAGCCGTGTCTCCCTGGGGGTGTATTGTGGGTGCTGTGTATGAGCCGTGTCTCCCTGGGGTGTATTGTGGGTGCTGTGTATGAGCCGTGTCTCCCTGGGGGTGTATTGTGGGTGCTGTGTATGAGCCGTGTCTCCCTGGGGGTTTATTGTGGGTGCTGTGTAAGAGCCGTGTCTCCCTGGGGGTGTATTGTGGGTGCTGTGTATGAGCCGTGTCTCCCTGGGGTGTATTGTGGGTGCTGTGTATGAGCCGTGTCTCCCTGGGGGTGTATTGTGGGTGCTGTGTATGAGCCGTGTCTCCCCTCTCCCTGGGGGGTGTATTGTGGGTGCTGTGTATGAGCCGTGTCTCCCTGGGGGTGTATTGTGGGTGCTGTGTATGAGCCGTGTCTCCCTGGGGATGTATTGTGGGTGCTGTGTATGAGCCGTGTCTCCCTGGGGGTGTATTGTGGGTGCTGTGTATGAGCCGTGTCTCCCTGGGGGTGTATTGTGGGTGCTGTGTATGAGCCGTGTCTCCCTGGGGGTGTATTGTGGGTGCTGTGTATGAGCCGTGTCTCCCTGGGGTGTATTGTGGGTGCTGTGTATGAGCCGTGTCTCCCCTCTCCCTGGGGTGTATTGTGGGTGCTGTGTATGAGCCGTGTCTCCCCTCCCCCTGGGGTGTATTGTGGGTGCTGTGTATGAGCCGTGTCTCCCCTCTCCCTGGGGGTGTATTGTGGGTGCTGTGTATGAGCCGTGTCTCCCTGGGGTGTATTGTGGGTGCTGTGTATGAGCCGTGTCTCCCTGGGGGTGTATTGTGGGTGCTGTGTATGAGCCGTGTCTCCCCTCTCCCTGGGGATGTATTGTGGGTGCTGTGTATGAGCCGTGTCTCCCTGGGGTGTATTGTGGGTGCTGTGTATGAGCCGTGTCTCCCTGGGGGTGTATTGTGGGTGCTGTGTATGAGCCGTGTCTCCCTGGGGGTGTATTGTGGGTGCTGTGTATGAGCCGTGTCTCCCCTCTCCCTGGGGATGTATTGTGGGTGCTGTGTATGAGCCGTGTCTCCCTGGGGTGTATTGTGGGTGCTGTGTATGAGCCGTGTCTCCCTGGGGGTGTATTGTGGGTGCTGTGTATGAGCCGTGTCTCCCTGGGGGTGTATTGTGGGTGCTGTGTATGAGCCGTGTCTCCCCTCTCCCTGGGGGTGTATTGTGGGTGCTGTGTATGAGCCGTGTCTCCCTGGGGGTGTATTGTGGGTGCTGTGTATGAGCCGTGTCTCCCTGGGGGTGTATTGTGGGTGCTGTGTATGAGCCGTGTCTCCCTGGGGGTGTATTGTGGGTGCTGTGTATGAGCCGTGTCTCCCTGGGGGTGTATTGTGGGTGCTGTGTATGAGCCATGTCTCCTCTCTCCCTGGGGATGTATTGTGGGTGCTGTGTATGAGCCGTGTCTCCCTGGGGGTGTATTGTGGGTGCTGTGTATGAGCCGTGTCTCCCTGGGGGTGTATTGTGGGTGCTGTGTATGAGCCGTGTCTCCCTGGGGGTGTATTGTGGGTGCTGTGTATGAGCCGTGTCTCCCTGGGGGTGTATTGTGGGTGCTGTGTATGAGCCGTGTCTCCCTGGGGTGTATTGTGGGTGCTGTGTATGAGCCGTGTCTCCCTGGGGGTGTATTGTGGGTGCTGTGTATGAGCCGTGTCTCCCTGGGGTGTATTGTGGGTGCTGTGTATGAGCCGTGTCTCCCTGGGGGTGTATTGTGGGTGCTGTGTATGAGCCGTGTCTCCCTGGGGGTGTATTGTGGGTGCTGTGTATGAGCCGTGTCTCCCTGGGGGTGTATTGTGGGTGCTGTGTATGAGCCGTGTCTCCCTGGGGGTGTATTGTGGGTGCTGTGTATGAGCCATGTCTCCTCTCTCCCTGGGGGTGTATTGTGGGTGCTGTGTATGAGCCGTGTCTCCCTGGGGGTGTATTGTGGGTGCTGTGTATGAGCCGTGTCTCCCTGGGGGTGTATTGTGGGTGCTGTGTATGAGCCGTGTCTCCCTGGGGGTGTATTGTGGGTGCTGTGTATGAGCCGTGTCTCCCCTCTCCCTGGGGGGTGTATTGTGGGTGCTGTGTATGAGCCGTGTCTCCCTGGGGGTGTATTGTGGGTGCTGTGTATGAGCCGTGTCTCCCTGGGGGTGTATTGTGGGTGCTGTGTATGAGCCGTGTCTCCCTGGGGGTGTATTGTGGGTGCTGTGTATGAGCCGTGTCTCCCTGGGGGTGTATTGTGGGTGCTGTGTATGAGCCGTGTCTCCCTGGGGGTGTATTGTGGGTGCTGTGTATGAGCCGTGTCTCCCTGGGGGTGTATTGTGGGTGCTGTGTATGAGCCGTGTCTCCCTGGGGGTGTATTGTGGGTGCTGTGTATGAGCCGTGTCTCCCTGGGGGTGTATTGTGGGTGCTGTGTATGAGCCGTGTCTCCCCGGGGGTGTATTGTGGGTGCTGTGTATGAGCCGTGTCTCCCCTCTCCCTGGGGGTGTATTGTGGGTGCTGTGTATGAGCCGTGTCTCCCCTCTCCCTGGGGGTGTATTGTGGGTGCTGTGTATGAGCCGTGTCTCCCCTCTCCCTGGGGGTGTATTGTGGGTGCTGTGTATGAGCCGTGTCTCCCTGGGGGTGTATTGTGGGTGCTGTGTATGAGCCACGCCTCCTGTTAACCCTTTGTGTTGCAGGTTGATGTGATATTTGATGATGATACTGGATTTCTTGGTGCCATTAAGACGTTTATGAGTACGACCAAGCGGCCGGTGGTCCTTACTACGAGCGGTGAGTGCCGGGGGATGGGACTGAGCCTTGTGGGCATCTATTTCCCGCTGTTATCAGCCATGTGTAGAGGTAACGTTCAGTCTGGATCCATGGGGTGAATGTTGGTCTCTCTTCTTAGATCCTACTTTTGGGATGATGTTTGATGGAGCGTTTGAGGAGATTTCCTTCCACACGCCGTCTGTGGTGAGTAGCAGGAGCCATTGCTAAAGGGCGGGTGCAGCATTCTGGGGTCTTGTGTGTGACTTCCCCTGGGGGTCCTGTGTGTTGCAGGTGAATGTTACCAGCTTCCTGCAGACGTTATGTCTGACAGAAAACCTCCGGACAGACCCCAAGGATGTGACCACCTTCCTGACCACCAACAGATGTGACATCAGACAGAGCATCCTGCAGCTGCAGTACTGGGCCCGCAGCGGAGGAGGCCGAGCCCGTGACAAGCCGCTGCCAGGTAAGGGGGGAGGCCGGGACAGGCCGCTGCCAGGTGAGGGGTGAGGCCGGGACAGGCCGCTGCCAGGTGAGGGGTGAGGCCGGGACAGGCCGCTGCCAGGTGAGGGGTGAGGCCGGGACAGGCCGCTGCCAGGTGAGGGGTGAGGCCGGGACAGGCCGCTGCCAGGTGAGGGGTGAGGCCGGGACAGGCCGCTGCCAGGTGAGGGGTGAGGCCGGGACAGGCCGCTGCCAGGTGAGGGGTGAGGCCGGGACAGGCCGCTGCCAGGTGAGGGGTGAGGCCGGGACAGGCCGCTGCCAGGTGAGGGGTGAGGCCGGGACAGGCCGCTGCCAGGTGAGGGGTGAGGCCGGGACAGGCCGCTGCCAGGTGAGGGGGGAGGCCGGGACAGGCCGCTGCCAGGTGAGGGGGGAGGCCGGGACAGGCCACTGCCAGGTGAGGGGGGAGGCCGGGACAGGCCGCTGCCAGGTGAGGGGTGAGGCCGGGACAGGCCGCTGCCAGGTGAGGGGGGAGGCCGGGACAGGCCGCTGCCAGGTGAGGGGTGAGGCCGGGACAGGCCGCTGCCAGGTGAGGGGTGAGGCCGGGACAGGCCGCTGCCAGGTGAGGGGTGAGGCCGGGACAGGCCGCTGCCAGGTGAGGGGTGAGGCCGTGACAAGCCGCTGCCAGGTGAGGGGGGAGGCCGGGACAGGCCGCTGCCAGGTGAGGGGGGAGGCCGGGACAGGCCGCTGCCTTGTGAGGGGGGAGGCCGGGACAGGCCGCTGCCAGGTGAGGGGGGAGGCCGGGACAGGCCGCTGCCTTGTGAGGGGGGAGGCCGGGACAGGCCGCTGCCAGGTGAGGGGGGAGGCCGTGACAGGCCGCTGCCAGGTGAGGGGGGAGGCCGGGACAGGCCGCTGCCAGGTGAGGGGGGAGGCCGGGACAGGCCGCTGCCTTGTGAGGGGGGAGGCCGGGACAGGCCGCTGCCAGGTGAGGGGGGAGGCCGGGACAGGCCGCTGCCAGGTGAGGGGGGAGGCCGGGACAGGCCGCTGCCTTGTGAGGGGGGAGGCCGGGACAGGCCGCTGCCAGGTGAGGGGGGAGGCCGGGACAGGCCGCTGCCTGGTGAGGGGGGAGGCCGGGACAGGCCGCTGCCTTGTGAGGGGGGAGGCCGGGACAGGCCGCTGCCAGGTGAGGGGGGAGGCCGGGACAGGCCGCTGCCAGGTGAGGGGTGAGGCCGGGACAGGCCGCTGCCAGGTGAGGGGGGAGGCCGGGACAGGCCGCTGCCAGGTGAGGGGTGAGGCCGGGACAGGCCGCTGCCAGGTGAGGGGTGAGGCCGGGACAGGCCGCTGCCAGGTGAGGGGTGAGGCCGGGACAGGCCGCTGCCAGGTGAGGGGTGAGGCCGTGACAAGCCGCTGCCAGGTGAGGGGGGAGGCCGGGACAGGCCGCTGCCAGGTGAGGGGGGAGGCCGGGACAGGCCGCTGCCTTGTGAGGGGGGAGGCCGGGACAGGCCGCTGCCAGGTGAGGGGGGAGGCCGGGACAGGCCGCTGCCTTGTGAGGGGGGAGGCCGGGACAGGCCGCTGCCAGGTGAGGGGGGAGGCCGTGACAGGCCGCTGCCAGGTGAGGGGGGAGGCCGGGACAGGCCGCTGCCAGGTGAGGGGGGAGGCCGGGACAGGCCGCTGCCTTGTGAGGGGGGAGGCCGGGACAGGCCGCTGCCAGGTGAGGGGGGAGGCCGGGACAGGCCGCTGCCAGGTGAGGGGGGAGGCCGGGACAGGCCGCTGCCTTGTGAGGGGGGAGGCCGGGACAGGCCGCTGCCAGGTGAGGGGGGAGGCCGGGACAGGCCGCTGCCTGGTGAGGGGGGAGGCCGGGACAGGCCGCTGCCTTGTGAGGGGGGAGGCCGGGACAGGCCGCTGCCAGGTGAGGGGGGAGGCCGGGACAGGCCGCTGCCTGGTGAGGGGGGAGGCCGGGACAGGCCGCTGCCAGGTGAGGGGGGAGGCCGTGACAGGCCGCTGCCAGGTGAGGGGGGAGGCCGGGACGGGCCGCTGCCAGGTGAGGGGTGAGGCCGGGACGGGCCGCTGCCAGGTGAGGGGGGAGGCCGGGACGGGCCGCTGCCAGGTGAGGGGGGAGGCCGGGACGGGCCGCTGCCAGGTGAGGGGGGAGGCCGGGACAGGCCGCTGCCAGGTGAGGGGGGAGGCCGGGACAGGCCGCTGCCAGGTGAGGGGGGAGGCCGGGACACAGGTACAATAATGGGGGCCCCCCCCCGGGACGAGCATCTACCATTAGAGGGGTGGGTGCTGGGTCCTGGTGTTCTTGTCTCTGACTTGGTGTTTGTGATACAGATGTGCAGGCGCTGGGGTCGTCGGAGGCCGGTGCTGACGCTGTCTGTGAAGATCCAGCACCTGGCACCGTCGGGGTGCCCGGGTGCCACATGGGGTGTGCAGAGAACCTGCTGGGTGTAGATAACATCGCTCCTCCCGGTGACCTGATCACCTTCATCAAGGTAAGTGTCACAGGTGTGTCTGAGCGTAACCCGCGGTGATGGATGGAGGGAGTGTAACCTGCGTGTGATGGAGGGATGGAGGGAGTGTAACCTGCGTGTGATGGAGGGATGGAGGGAGTGTAACCTGCGTGTGATGGAGGGATGGAGGGAGTGTAACCTGCGTGTGATGGATGGATGTATGGAGTGTAACCTGCGTGTGATGGAGGGATGGAGGGAGTGTAACCTGCGTGTGATGGATGGATGGATGGAGGGAGTGTAACCTGCGTGTGATGGATGGAGGGAGTGTAACCTGCGTGTGATGGATGGATGGAGGGAGTGTAACCTGCGTGTGATGGAGGGATGGATGGAGGGAGTGTAACCTGCGTGTGATGGATGGAGGGAGTGTAACCTGCGTGTGATGGATGGAGGGAGTGTAACCTGCGTGTGATGGATGGATGGAGGGAGTGTAACCTGCGTGTGATGGATGGATGGAGGGAGTGTAACCTGCGTGTGATGGATGGATGGAGGGAGTGTAACCTGCGTGTGATGGATGGATGGAGGGAGTGTAACCTGCGTGTGATGGATGGATGGATGGAGGGAGTGTAACCTGCGTGTGATGGATGGATGGAGGGAGTGTAACCTGCGTGTGATGGATGGATGGAGGGAGTGTAACCTGCGTGTGATGGATGGATGGATGGAGTGTAACCTGCGTGTGATGGATGGATGGATGGAGTGTAACCTGCGTGTGATGGATGGATGGATGGAGTGTAACCTGCGTGTGATGGATGGATGGAGGGAGTGTAACCTGCGTGTGATGGAGGGATGGAGGGAGTGTAACCTGCGTGTGATGGATGGAGGGAGTGTAACCTGCGTGTGATGGAGGGATGGAGGGAGTGTAACCTGCGTGTGATGGATGGATGGAGGGAGTGTAACCTGCGTGTGATGGATGGATGGAGGGAGTGTAACCTGCGTGTGATGGATGGAGGGAGTGTAACCTGCGTGTGATGGAGGGATGGAGGGAGTGTAACCTGCGTGTGATGGATGGATGGAGGGAGTGTAACCTGCGTGTGATGGATGGATGGAGGGAGTGTAACCTGCGTGTGATGGATGGATGGAGGGAGTGTAACCTGCGTGTGATGGATGGAGGGAGTGTAACCTGCGTGTGATGGATGGATGGAGGGAGTGTAACCTGCGTGTGATGGAGGGAGTGTAACCTGCGTGTGATGGAGGGATGGAGGGAGTGTAACCTGCGTGGGATGGAGGGAGTGTAACCTGCGTGTGATGGATGGATGGATGGAGTGTAACCTGCGTGTGATGGATGGATGGAGGGAGTGTAACCTGCGTGTGATGGAGGGATGGAGGGAGTGTAACCTGCGTGTGATGGAGGGATGGAGGGAGTGTAACCTGCGTGTGATGGAGGGATGGAGGGAGTGTAACCTGCGTGTGATGGATGGATGGAGGGAGTGTAACCTGCGTGTGATGGATGGATGGAGGGAGTGTAACCTGCGTGTGATGGATGGAGGGAGTGTAACCTGCGTGTGATGGAGGGATGGAGGGAGTGTAACCTGCGTGTGATGGAGGGATGGAGGGAGTGTAACCTGCGTGTGATGGAGGGATGGAGGGAGTGTAACCTGCGTGTGATGGATGGATGGAGGGAGTGTAACCTGCGTGTGATGGATGGATGGATGGAGTGTAACCTGCGTGTGATGGATGGATGGAGGGAGTGTAACCTGCGTGTGATGGAGGGAGTGTAACCTGCGTGTGATGGATGGATGGAGGGAGTGTAACCTGCGTGTGATGGAGGGAGTGTAACCTGCGTGTGATGGATGGATGGAGGGAGTGTAACCTGCGTGTGATGGATGGATGGAGTGTAACCTGCGTGTGATGGAGGGAGTGTAACCTGCGTGTGATGGAGGGAGTGTAACCTGCGTGTGATGGATGGATGGAGGGAGTGTAACCTGCGTGTGATGGAGGGATGGAGGGAGTGTAACCTGCGTGTGATGGATGGATGGAGGGAGTGTAACCTGCGTGTGATGGATGGAGGGAGTGTAACCTGCGTGTGATGGATGGATGGAGGGAGTGTAACCTGCGTGTGATGGATGGATGGAGGGAGTGTAACCTGCGTGTGATGGAGGGATGGAGGGAGTGTAACCTGCGTGTGATGGAGGGATGGAGGGAGTGTAACCTGCGTGTGATGGAGGGAGGGAGTGTAACCTGTGTGTGATGGATGGATGGATGGAGGGAGTGTAACCTGCGTGTGATGGATGGATGGAGGGAGTGTAACCTGCGTGTGATGGATGGATGGATGGAGTGTAACCTGCGTGTGATGGATGGATGGATGGAGTGTAACCTGCGTGTGATGGAGGGAGTGTAACCTGCGTGTGATGGATGGAGGGAGTGTAACCTGCGTGTGATGGAGGGATGGAGGGAGTGTAACCTGCGTGTGATGGATGGAGGGAGTGTAACCTGCGTGTGATGGATGGATGGAGGGAGTGTAACCTGCGTGTGATGGATGGAGGGAGTGTAACCTGCGTGTGATGGAGGGAGTGTAACCTGCGTGTGATGGAGGGATGGAGGGAGTGTAACCTGCGTGTGATGGATGGATGGAGGGAGTGTAACCTGCGTGTGATGGATGGATGGAGGGAGTGTAACCTGCGTGTGATGGATGGATGGAGGGAGTGTAACCTGCGTGTGATGGATGGATGGAGGGAGTGTAACCTGCGTGTGATGGATGGATGGAGGGAGTGTAACCTGCGTGTGATGGAGGGATGGAGGGAGTGTAACCTGCGTGTGATGGATGGAGGAAGTGTAACCTGCGTGTGATGGATGGAGGGAGTGTAACCTGCGTGTGATGGATGGAGGGAGTGTAACCTGCGTGTGATGGAGGGATGGATGGAGTGTAACCTGCGTGTGATGGAGGGATGGAGGGAGTGTAACCTGCGTGTGATGGAGGGATGGAGGGAGTGTAACCTGCGTGTGATGGATGGATGGAGGGAGTGTAACCTGCGTGTGATGGATGGATGGAGGGAGTGTAACCTGCGTGTGATGGAGGGATGGAGGGAGTGTAACCTGCGTGTGATGGATGGATGGAGGGAGTGTAACCTGCGTGTGATGGAGGGAGTGTAACCTGCGTGTGATGGAGGGATGGAGGGAGTGTAACCTGCGTGTGATGGATGGATGGAGGGAGTGTAACCTGCGTGTGATGGATGGAGTGTAACCTGCGTGTGATGGAGGGATGGAGGGAGTGTAACCTGCGTGTGATGGATGGATGGATGGAGTGTAACCTGCGTGTGATGGATGGATGGAGTGTAACCTGCGTGTGATGGATGGATGGAGGGAGTGTAACCTGCGTGTGATGGATGGATGGATGGAGTGTAACCTGCGTGTGATGGATGGAGGGAGTGTAACCTGCGTGTGATGGATGGATGGAGTGTAACCTGCGTGTGATGGAGGGATGGAGGGAGTGTAACCTGCGTGTGATGGAGGGATGGAGGGAGTGTAACCTGCGTGTGATGGATGGAGGGAGTGTAACCTGCGTGTGATGGATGGATGGATGGAGTGTAACCTGCGTGTGATGGATGGATGGATGGAGTGTAACCTGCGTGTGATGGATGGATGGATGGAGTGTAACCTGCGTGTGATGGAGGGATGGAGGGAGTGTAACCTGCGTGTGATGGATGGAGGGAGTGTAACCTGCGTGTGATGGATGGAGGGAGTGTAACCTGCGTGTGATGGATGGATGGATGGAGTGTAACCTGCGTGTGATGGATGGATGGAGGGAGTGTAACCTGCGTGTGATGGAGGGATGGAGGGAGTGTAACCTGCGTGTGATGGAGGGATGGAGGGAGTGTAACCTGCGTGTGATGGAGGGATGGAGGGAGTGTAACCTGCGTGTGATGGAGGGATGGAGGGAGTGTAACCTGCGTGTGATGGATGGATGGAGGGAGTGTAACCTGCGTGTGATGGAGGGATGGAGGGAGTGTAACCTGCGTGTGATGGATGGATGGAGTGTAACCTGCGTGTGATGGATGGATGGAGGGAGTGTAACCTGCGTGTGATGGATGGATGGAGGGAGTGTAACCTGCGTGTGATGGAGGGATGGAGGGAGTGTAACCTGCGTGTGATGGATGGATGGATGGAGTGTAACCTGCGTGTGATGGATGGATGGAGGGAGTGTAACCTGCGTGTGATGGAGGGATGGAGGGAGTGTAACCTGCGTGTGATGGAGGGATGGAGGGAGTGTAACCTGCGTGTGATGGAGGGATGGAGGGAGTGTAACCTGCGTGTGATGGAGGGAGTGTAACCTGCGTGTGATGGATGGATGGATGGAGTGTAACCTGCGTGTGATGGAGGGATGGAGGGAGTGTAACCTGCGTGTGATGGATGGATGGATGGAGTGTAACCTGCGTGTGATGGAGGGATGGAGGGAGTGTAACCTGCGTGTGATGGAGGGATGGAGGGAGTGTAACCTGCGTGTGATGGAGGGATGGAGGGAGTGTAACCTGCGTGTGATGGAGGGATGGAGGGAGTGTAACCTGCGTGTGATGGATGGAGGGAGTGTAACCTGCGTGTGATGGAGGGATGGAGGGAGTGTAACCTGCGTGTGATGGATGGATGGAGGGAGTGTAACCTGCGTGTGATGGAGGGATGGAGGGAGTGTAACCTGCGTGTGATGGAGGGATGGAGGGAGTGTAACCTGCGTGTGATGGATGGAGGGAGGGAGTGTAACCTGCGTGTGATGGAGGGATGGAGGGAGTGTAACCTGCGTGTGATGGAGGGAGTGTAACCTGCGTGTGATGGAGGGATGGAGGGAGTGTAACCTGCGTGTGATGGATGGATGGATGGAGGGAGTGTAACCTGCGTGTGATGGATGGAGGGAGTGTAACCTGCGTGTGATGGAGGGATGGAGGGAGTGTAACCTGCGTGTGATGGAGGGATGGAGGGAGTGTAACCTGCGTGTGATGGATGGATGGAGGGAGTGTAACCTGCGTGTGATGGATGGATGGATGGAGGGAGTGTAACCTGCGTGTGATGGATGGATGGAGGGAGTGTAACCTGCGTGTGATGGATGGATGGAGGGAGTGTAACCTGCGTGTGATGGATGGATGGAGGGAGTGTAACCTGCGTGTGATGGATGGAGGGAGTGTAACCCTTGGTGGTTCTGTGTTGCAGGAGCAGGTCGGGGCGTCCTCCCGGTTACACCCTTTGGGGCAGTTATTGGCAGAGTTTCATTCCCGGAAGGTTTTCTTTACGGCCAGTAATGTGGAGTTTCTCCTGCCCCTCCCGGTGCATGTGGAGGAGCCGGCAGCCAGAGAGATCCCGGAGCCGCCCCCGGTGCCTGATGCTGAGGCTCTGGAGGAGGACTGTGGGGTGAAGGCCTCTGCCACCATGAAGCGCAGGCGGAAGCTGCTGATGCTCAACGACAGCGACTTGTTTGAAAGTGACTCCAACTCAATGGATGCGGCCCTGAGCGCTGCACGGCCTGAGCAGGAGAGCGCCCCCTGCTGTAGCACCTCCAGTGGTGGGAGGAGGGCGCTGTCCCCGGCAGAGCAGCAGGCCTCTCTCCTGGTGTGTCAGTGTCTGGACTCCATGGCAGAGTTTGCGGATCACATATCGGGCCTGGACTGCTTCACCTGTGACCCCACAGACCCTGCATACAGCTGCAGCCCCACCTGGACACAGAGCAGGCTGAAGCATGGCCTGTGCGATGCTCTGCGGACTGAGAGCAGGGATGTCTGGAGCGTGCAGAGCTGCGGGGAGATACGCGGCTTTATAGAGGCCCTCTCCTTCCACAAGTGCTCCTCCAGACTCTCCAAAGCACTGGACTCTTCCCTGGAATTGTGCAGGCGGCTTGGTGTAGACCCCTCAGAGGAGCTGACCCTGCGCGTGCCCGCAGTCCGGGAGCAGGTGTACTACGGGCAGCCGGCGGCCACCACCATGTAAGTATTGTGTGTGCCCCCCACCCGGTGCTGCCAGTCCCAGGGGAGGCCAGTGGCTCATCTGCCCTCTGTTTCAGTGTCTCCGAGACCCGAATATCACTTGTGAGGGATGTGCTGTCTCATCCGACCTTCATCAGCCTCGGGAACAGGGACGTGAATGTGACAGAATATCTACCGGCCCTGAGGAGCATCTGCCGAATACAGAAGACAAAGGAGGACGGCAAAACCAAGAGGAGGTGAGAGATCACATGTCATCACCACAAACACTGACTGCTCCCCAAAATATCTCCGTCTCCATCACCCCTCCATATAGATTGTGTCCTCACCTCCTCTCTCCATCTCCCCTCCATATAGATTGTATCCTCACCTCGTGTCTCCATCTCCCCTCCATATAGATTGTGCCCTCACCTCGTGTCTCCATCTCCCCTCCATATAGATTGTGTCCTCACCTCGTGTCTCCATATAGATTGTGTCCTCACCTCGTGTCTCCATCTACCCTCCATATAGATTGTGTCCTCACCTCGTGTCTCCATCTACCCTCCATATAGATTGTGTCCACACCTCATGTCTCCATCTCCCCTCCATATAGATTGTGTCCTCACCTCGTGTCTCCATATAGATTGTGTCCTCACCTCGTGTCTCCATCTACCCTCCATATAGATTGTGTCCTCACCTCGTGTCTCCATCTACCCTCCATATAGATTGTGTCCACACCTCATGTCTCCATCTACCCTCCATATAGATTGTGTCCTCACCTGGTGTCTCCATCTCCCCTCCATATAGATTGTGTCCTCACCTTGTGGTTCCATCTCCCCTCCATATAGATTGTGTCCTCACCTCGTGTCTCCATCTACCCTCCATATAGATTGTGTCCTCACCTCGTGTCTCCATCTCCCCTCCATATAGATTGTGTCCTCACCTCGTGTCTCCATCTCCCCTCCATATAGATTGTGTCCTCACCTCATGTCTCCATCTCCCCTCCATATAGATTGTGTCCTCACCTCGTATCTCCATCTCCCCTCCATATAGATTGTGTCCTCACCTCGTGTCTCCATCTCCCCTCCATATAGATTGTGTCCTCACCTCATGTCTCCATCTCCCCTCCATATAGATTGTGTCCTCACCTCGTATCTCCATCTCCCCTCCATATAGATTGTGTCCTCACCTCGTGTCTCCATCTCCCCTCCATATAGATTGTGTCCTCACCTCGTGTCTCCATCTACCCTCCATATAGATTGTGTCCTCACCTCGTGTCTCCATCTCCCCTCCATATAGATTGTGTCCTCACCTCGTGTCTCCATCTACCCTCCATATAGATTGTGTCCTCACCTCGTGTCTCCATCTACCCTCCATATAGATTGTGTCCTCACCTCGTGTCTCCATCTACCCTCCATATAGATTGTGTCCTCACCTCGTGTCTCCATCTACCCTCCATATAGATTGTGTCCTCCCCTCGTGTCTACATCTACCCTCCATATAGATTGTGTCCTCCCCTCGTGTCTACATCTACTCTCCATATAGATTGTGTCCTCACCTCGTGTCTCCATCTACCCTCCATATAGATTGTGTCCTCACCTCGTGTCTCCATCTACCCTCCATATAGATTGTGTCCTCACCTCGTGTCTCCATCTCCCCTCCATATAGATTGTGTCCTCACCTCGTGTCTCCATCTCCCCTCCATATAGATTGTGTCCTCACCTCCTGTCTCCATATAGATTGTGTCCTCACCTCGTGTCTCCATCTACCCTCCATATAGATTGTGTCCTCACCTCCTGTCTCCATCTACCCTCCATATAGATTGTGACCTCACCTCGTGTCTCCATCTACCCTCCATATACATTGTGTCCTCACCTCATGTCTCCATCTCCCCTCCATATAGATTGTGTCCTCACCTCGTGTCTCCATCTACCCTCCATATAGATTGTGTCCTCACCTCGTGTCTCCATCTACCCTCCATATAGATTGTGTCCTCACCTCGTGTCTCCATCTCCCCTCCATATAGATTGTGTCCTCACCTCGTGTCTCCATCTCCCCTCCATATAGATTGTGTCCTCACCTCGTGTCTCCATATAGATTGTGTCCTCACCTCGTGTCTCCATCTACCCTCCATATAGATTGTGTCCTCACCTCCTGTCTCCATCTACCCTCCATATAGATTGTGTCCTCACCTCGTGTCTCCATCTACCCTCCATATAGATTGTGTCCTCACCTCGTGTCTCCATCTCCCCTCCATATAGATTGTGTCCTCACCTCATGTCTCCATCTACCCTCCATATAGATTGTGTCCTCACCTCGTGTCTCCATCTCCCCTCCATATAGATTGTGTCCTCACCTCGTGTCTCCATCTACCCTCCATATAGATTGTGTCCTCACCTCGTGTCTCCATCTCCCCTCCATATAGATTGTGTCCTCACCTCGTGTCTCCATCTACCCTTCATATAGATTGTGTCCTCACCTCGTGTCTCCATCTCCCCTCCATATAGATTGTGTCCTCACCTCGTGTCTCCATCTACCCTTCATATAGATTGTGTCCTCACCTCGTGTCTCCATCTACCCTCCATATAGATTGTGTCCTCACCTCGTGTCTCCATCTACCCTCCATATAGATTGTGTCCACACCTCATGTCTCCATCTACCCTCCATATAGATTGTGTCCTCACCTCGTGTCTCCATCTACCCTCCATATAGATTGTGTCCTCACCTCGTGTCTCCATCTCCCCTCCATATAGATTGTGCCCTCACCTCGTGTCTCCATCTCCCCTCCATATAGATTGTGTCCTCACCTCGTGTCTCCATCTCCCCTCCATATAGATTGTGTCCTCACCTCGTGTCTCCATCTCCCCTCCATATAGATTGTGTCCTCACCTCGTGTCTCCATCTACCCTCCATATAGATTGTGTCCTCACCTCGTGTCTCCATCCACCCTCCATATAGATTGTGTCCTCACCTCGTGTCTCCATCTCCCCTCCATATAGATTGTGTCCTCACCTCGTGTCTCCATCTCCCCTCCATATAGATTGTGTCCTCACCTCGTGTCTCTATCTACCCCCATATAGATTGTGTCCTCACCTCATGTCTCCATCTCCCCTCCATATAGATTGTGTCCTCACCTCGTGTCTCCATCTCCCCTCCATATAGATTGTGTCCTCACCTCGTGTCTCCATCTCCCCTCCATATAGATTGTGTCCTCGACTCGTGTCTCCATCTTCCCTCCATATAGATTGTGTCCTCACCTCCTGTCTCCATCCCCCCTCCATATAGATTGTGTCCTCACCTCGTGCCTCCATCTCCCCTCCATATAGATTGTGCCCTCACCTCGTGTCTCCATCTACCCTCCATATAGATTGTGTCCTCACCTCGTGTCTCCATCTCCCCTCCATATAGATTGTGTCCTCACCTCGTGTCTCCATCTCCCCTCCATATAGATTGTGTCCTCACCTCATGTCTCCATCTCCCCTCCATATAGATTGTGTCCTCACCTCATGTCTCCATCTACCCTCCATACAGATTGTGTCCTCACCTCGTGTCTCCATCTCCCCTCCATATAGATTGTGTCCTCACCCCGTGTCTCCATCTACCCTCCATATAGATTGTGTCCTCACCTCGTGTCTCCATCTACCCTCCATATAGATTGTGTCCTCACCTCGTGTCTCCATCTCCCCTCCATATAGATTGTGTCCTCACCTCGTGTCTCCATATAGATTGTGTCCTCACCTCGTGTCTCCATCTACCCTCCATATAGATTGTGTCCTCACCTCGTGTCTCCATCTACCCTCCATATAGATTGTGTCCTCACCTCGTGTCTCCCTCTACCCTCCATATAGATTGTGTCCTCACCTCGTGTCTCCATCTACCCTCCATATAGATTGTGTCCTCACCTCGTGTCTCCATCTATCCTCCATATAGATTGTGTCCTCACCTCGTGTCTCCATCTACCCTCCATATAGATTGTGTCCTCACCTCGTGTCTCCATCTACCCTCCATATAGATTGTGTCCTCACCTCGTGTCTCCATCTCCCCTCCATATAGATTGTGTCCTCACCTCGTGTCTCCATCTCCCCTCCATATAGATTGTGTCCTCACCTCGTGTCTCCATCTCCCCTCCATATAGATTGTGTCCTCACCTCGTGTCTCCATCTCCCCTCCATATAGATTGTGTCCTCACCTCGTGTCTCCATCTCCCCTCCATATAGATTGTGTCCTCACCTCGTGTCTCCATCTCCCCTCCATATAGATTGTGTCCTCACCTCGTGTCTCCATCTCCCCTCCATATAGATTGTGTCCTCACCTCGTGTCTCCATCTCCCCTCCATATAGATTGTGTCCTCACCTCGTGTCTCCATCTCCCCTCCATATAGATTGTGTCCTCACCTCGTGTCTCCATCTCCCCTCCATATAGATTGTGTCCTCACCTCGTGTCTCCATCTCCCCTCCATATAGATTGTGTCCTCACCTCGTGTCTCCATCTCCCCTCCATATAGATTGTGTCCTCACCTCGTGTCTCTATCTACCCTCCATATAGATTGTGTCCTCACCTCGTGTCTCCATCTCCCCTCCATATAGATTGTGTCCTCACCTCGTGTCTCCATCTACCCTCCATATAGATTGTGTCCTCACCTCGTGTCTCCATCTCCCCTCCATATAGATTGTGTCCTCACCTCGTGTCTCCATCTCCCCTCCATATAGATTGTGTCCTCACCTCGTGTCTCCATCTCCCCTCCATAGTGACCTCCTCGCTGCTCTTCCTGCTCTATGTGATACTCCTCTCGCTGCTCTTCCTGCTCTATGTGATACTCCTCTCGCTGCTCTTCCTGCTCTATGTGATACTCCTCTCGCTGCTCAGTGGTGACTCCATATTTTGTGTCTCTGCAGGTTCCTTCATTATTTGGAGGGGATCCATTTGGAGTTTCCTAGAACAACACTAAGTGCCCTGGCGCTGGACTTCCCCTGAGCCGGGGGGTGGTGGAGGAGGGGGGGTGGGGGGGCGGCTTATTGTATAAATAATCCTGGAGCTGATAATAATTTTTATTTATCATTAAATCTTTATTTATGTGATGATGTCCCTGCGGGGTCTGCACTGTGGCTCTGTGAGCTCCATCATGTCTGTGATTCTTATGTTTTTACACATCAGTTTTGTTTAAGGACTGGAATATTAAAGGAGGCTTTTACCTCTTCTCCTGTCTCATCATGTGACCTTTCAGATGGTCATGTGGGAGGGGCCAGTAGATGAGCCGCTCTGGTCACCTGACCTCAGCAGGTCCTTCCTTCAGGTCTGGTGTTTTCTGAGGAGCTCGTAGAAGGCGATGGCCTGCAGCAGAGCGTCACACAACTCTTCGTTGCGGTTCTGTCCTCGGGGGTGGAGCTTGTGTTTGTACTGGAGGAGGAGTTCTGGTAGGAGGTGGATCCGTGACTGCTGCAGGGTTTCTGCCTCCTCTACCAGCCGCTGCACTAGCTCCACCCCACTGGTCTTGGCCCCACCCACCATGATATCAAAGTGCTTCCCCACAATGGAGCGGGCCATGCTGAAGACCCGGTGCTGGCGCTCCACCATGTACCCGGGGTTCAGCAGCGCGTACACCAGGGCCTCCACCACCCGCAGGTGCAGAGTTACTGGAAACATGGATGCATTCTGGGAGGACAGCGAGCTCTTCTCCACGATGTACAGGTCTGTAGGAGGGAGCAGGGACAGGGCTGACGACACCTGCAGAGGAGAAGAGGCAGAGGCAGCATTGTGCACGAGCAGGCACCGGCAGTCCTATGTAAATCATACACACCTCCTCCAGGTACAGGTCCGGGTGCGACTTGCCCTTCAGTAATGGAGACCATTCGTGTTGGCGCCAGTCTCTTACCGTCATCGTACGGTCCATATGGGCCCAGGCCAGACGCTTCATGCCAAACACAATGGAGACGATGCTATCTGCCGCCTGAGGAGAGGGAGAAGCGGGTACAGCCTAGGGCAGTGATGGCTAACCTATGGCACTGGTGGTGGAGGTGGCACTCAGGCCATCACCAGAGATGACTCCAGGTATCTTCCTGCAGTCCCAGACAGCCCAGGACTTGCTGTGCACAGAGCTATTATAAAGTGACAGCTCTACCTGGGACTATTTTCTGCTTTATTGGTGCCTCAGGGGCTGGTATCAATGAAAGCTGTGACAGAGAAGGGAGTATAAATCACAAATTAAATTTCTGTGATGGCACTTTGCGATAATTAAGCGGGTCTTTGTTGTAGTTTGGGCACTCGGTCTCTAAAAGGTTCGCCATCACTGGCCTAGGGTAACCCCGGGGGGGGGGGGTTGCGGGAGGGCACTAGTCGTGGGAGAGGGGACACGGGTTTAGGCACTAGTCATTGGGTGGAGGGGGGGAACGACATGTACGGTCTGTAGTGAGGCGAGTACTAGGCACCGGAGCTTCCAGGCATGAAGGGGGGTGGGGTGTGTACGGGGCACCGGGGACACGTCCGGTATGTAGCGAGGGGGCACCGGGAACACGTCCGGTATGTAGCGAAGGGGATACGGGGCACCGGGGACACGCTCAGGCATCGGGGGGGGGGGGGGAGAGAAATACGAGGCACCGGGGCCATGCCCAGGCATTAGGCCGGGGGGGGGGGGGGGGGGGGGGGTAGTACGAGGCACCGGGGCCAGGCATTAGGCGGGGGGGGGGGGGGGGGGGAAATATGAGGCACCAGGGACACTTCCAGTCATGGAAGGGGGGGGGGTGTACGAGGCACCAGTGATGGGTGTAAGATGGACCTGTCACGTAGGGATATGGAGGGGAAGAGATAAGAGGCACCGGGTACACTTCCAGTCATGGGGGGGGGGGGGGGTTAAGAGGCACCGGTGTTGTTTGGGTCGTCACCTTGAGGCGACCGGTGGACACCTCGGGCTTGATGAAGCCGGTGCCGTCCCGTCTTCCCCCCTGCTTGGGGTCACTGAGTCCTGGGCTGGGGGTCGGGTTCCTCCTTCTGACATTCGGGGGGGGATGAGGTTCCTCCCAGTACGGGGCTTGTGGCAGCTGCGGTCCTGGGGCAGTGTGTGGAGGGCACATCTCCTCTTCATCAGGTATTGCCCCATGGCTCCCATCCTGCGAGGCACCAGAGCTACTCACACCCCGAGTGCAGTACAGGGGGCAAAACAGGATCCTCCCACCTGTACAAGTCATATAATCAGTATACAGGGAGGTAAGGGGTCAGGAGCTGGGGGGGGGGGGTGGTGGTGTACAGGGAGGTAAGGGGTCAGGAGCTGGAGGGGGGTGTACAGGGAGGTAAGGGGTCAGGAGCTGGAGGGGGGTGTACAGGGAGGTAAGGGGTCAGGAGCTGGAGGGGGGTGTACAGGGAGGTAAGGGGTCAGGAGCTGGGGGGGTGTACAGGGAGGTAAGGGGTCAGGAGCTGGGGGGGGGGTGGTGTACAGGGAGGTCAGGAGCTGGGGGGAGGGGGTGGTGGTGGTGTACAGGGAGGTCAGGGGTCAGGAGCTGGGGCGGGGGTGGTGTACAGGGAGGTCAGGGGTCAGGAGCTGGGGCGGGGGTGGTGTACAGGGAGGTCAGGAGCTGGGGCGGGGGTGGTGTACAGGGAGGTCAGGAGCTGGGGCGGGGGTGGTGTACAGGGAGGTCAGGAGCTGGGGCGGGGGTGGTGTACAGGGAGGTCAGGGGTCAGGAGCTGGGGCGGGGGTGGTGTACAGGGAGGTCAGGGGTCAGGAGCTGGGGCGGGGGTGGTGTACAGGGAGGTCAGGGGTCAGGAGCTGGGGCGGGGGTGGTGTACAGGGAGGTCAGGGGTCAGGAGCTGGGGCGGGGGTGGTGTACAGGGAGGTCAGGGGTCAGGAGCTGGGGCGGGGGTGGTGTACAGGGAGGTCAGGGGTCAGGAGCTGGGGCGGGGGTGGTGTACAGGGAGGTCAGGGGTCAGGAGCTGGGGCGGGGGTGGTGTACAGGGAGGTCAGGGGTCAGGAGCTGGGGCGGGGGTGGTGTACAGGGAGGTCAGGGGTCAGGAGCTGGGGCGGGGGTGGTGTACAGGGAGGTCAGGGGTCAGGAGCTGGGGCGGGGGTGGTGTACAGGGAGGTCAGGGGTCAGGAGCTGGGGCGGGGGTGGTGTACAGGGAGGTCAGGGGTCAGGAGCTGGGGGGGGGGTGGTGTACAGGGAGGTCAGGGGTCAGGAGCTGGGGGGGGTGGTGTACAGGGAGGTAAGGGGTCAGGAGCTGGGGGGGGGTGGTGTACAGGGAGGTAAGGGGTCAGGAGCTGGGGGGGGGTGGTGTACAGGGAGGTAAGGGGTGGTGTACAGGGAGGTAAGGGGTCAGGAGCTGGTGTACAGGGAGGTAAGGGGTCAGGAGCTGGGGGGGGGGGGGGTGTACAGGGAGGTAAGGGGTCAGGAGCTGGTGTACAGGGAGGTAAGGGGTCAGGAGCTGGTGTACAGGGAGGTAAGGGGTCAGGAGCTGGGGGGGGGGGTGTGTACAGGGAGGTAAGGGGTCAGGAGCTGGGGGGGTGGTGTACAGGGAGGTCAGGGGTCAGAAGCTGGGGCGGGGGTGGTGTACAGGGAGGTCAGGGGTCAGGAGCTGGGGCGGGGGTGGTGTACAGGGAGGTCAGGGGTCAGGAGCTGGGGGGGGTGTACAGGGAGGTCAGGGGTCAGGAGCTGGGGCGGGGGTGGTGTACAGGGAGGTCAGGGGTCAGGAGCTGGGGCGGGGGTGGTGTACAGGGAGGTCAGGGGTCAGGAGCTGGGGGGGGTGGTGTACAGGGAGGTAAGGGGTCAGGAGCTGGGGGGGGGTGGTGTACAGGGAGGTAAGGGGTCAGGAGCTGGGGGGGGGTGGTGTACAGGGAGGTAAGGGGTCAGGAGCTGGGGGGGGGTGGTGTACAGGGAGGTAAGGGGTCAGGAGCTGGGGGGGGGGGGGTGTACAGGGAGGTAAGGGGTCAGGAGCTGGTGTACAGGGAGGTAAGGGGTCAGGAGCTGGGGGGGGGGTGTACAGGGAGGTAAGGGGTCAGGAGCTGGGGGGGGGTGGTGTACAGGGAGGTGAGGGGTCAGGAGCTGGGGGGGGTGGTGTACAGGGAGGTGAGGGGTCAGGAGCTGGGGGGGGTGGTGTACAGGGAGGTAAGGGGTCAGGAGCTGGTGTACAGGGAGGTAAGGGGTCAGGAGCTGGTGTACAGGGAGGTAAGGGGTCAGGAGCTGGGGGGGGGTGTGTACAGGGAGGTAAGGGGTCAGGAGCTGGGGGGGGGTGTACAGGGAGGTAAGGGGTCAGGAGCTGGGGGGGGGGTGTACAGGGAGGTAAGGGGTCAGGAGCTGGGGGGGGTGTACAGGGAGGTAAGGGGTCAGGAGCTGGGGGGGGGTGTACAGGGAGGTAAGGGGTCAGGAGCTGGGGGGGTGGTGTACAGGGAGGTAAGGGGTCAGGAGCTGGGGGGGGTGGTGTACAGGGAGGTAAGGGGTCAGGAGCTGGGGGGGGTGGTGTACAGGGAGGTAAGGGGTCAGGAGCTGGGGGGGGGGGGTGTACAGGGAGGTAAGGGGTCAGGAGCTGGGGGGGGGGGTGGTGTACAGGGAGGTAAGGGGTCAGGAGCTGGGGGGGGGGTGGTGTACAGGGAGGTAAGGGGTCAGGAGCTGGGGGGGGTGGTGTACAGGGAGGTAAGGGGTCAGGAGCTGGGGGGGGGGGTGTACAGGGAGGTAAGGGGTCAGGAGCTGGTGTACAGGGAGGTAAGGGGTCAGGAGCTGGGGGGGGGGGGTGGTGTACAGGGAGGTAAGGGGTCAGGAGCTGGGGGGGGGGTGGTGTACAGGGAGGTAAGGGGTCAGGAGCTGGGGGGGGGGTGTACAGGGAGGTAAGGGGTCAGGAGCTGGTGTACAGGGAGGTAAGGGGTCAGGAGCTGGGGGGGGTGGTGTACAGGGAGGTAAGGGGTCAGGAGCTGGGGGGGGGGTGTACAGGGAGGTAAGGGGTCAGGAGCTGGGGGGGGTGTACAGGGAGGTAAGGGGTCAGGAGCTGGGGGGGGGGTGTACAGGGAGGTAAGGGGTCAGGAGCTGGGGGGGGGGGTGTACAGGGAGGTAAGGGGTCAGGAGATGGGGGGGGGGGTGTACAGGGAGGTAAGGGGTCAGGAGCTGGGGGGGGTGTACAGGGAGGTAAGGGGTCAGGAGCTGGGGGGGGGGGTGTACAGGGAGGTAAGGGGTCAGGAGCTGGGGGGGTGGTGTACAGGGAGGTAAGGGGTCAGGAGCTGGGGGGGGGTGTACAGGGAGGTAAGGGGTCAGGAGCTGGGGGGGGGTGTACAGGGAGGTAAGGGGTCAGGAGCTGGGGGGGGGTGTACAGGGAGGTAAGGGGTCAGGAGCTGGGGGGGGGGGTGTACAGGGAGGTAAGGGGTCAGGAGCTGGGGGGGGGGTGTACAGGGAGGTAAGGGGTCAGGAGCTGGGGGGTGGTGTACAGGGAGGTAAGGGGTCAGGAGCTGGGGGGTGGTGTACAGGGAGGTAAGGGGTCAGGAGCTGGGGGGTGGTGTACAGGGAGGTAAGGGGTCAGGAGCTGGGGGGTGGTGTACAGGGAGGTAAGGGGTCAGGAGCTGGGGGGGGTGGTGTACAGGGAGGTAAGGGGTCAGGAGCTGGGGGGTGGTGTACAGGGAGGTAAGGGGTCAGGAGCTGGGGGGGGTGTACAGGGAGGTGGTAGACAGGGGGCAGGTACGGGTGGGGGGTAGACAGGGAGGTAAGGGGGCAGGGGCTTTGCTTTACGGCTGTACTTACCGCTATGGATCAAAGTTTTCATGTTTCTGTACATTGTGGTCACGTGGTTTCTTCACCACAAGTCGCGATCTAATGACGTAAGAGACACGTGACCTGATATTGCGCACAATATAGAGATGTGCGCATGCTTTTACTGCTAAATCTGGAGACTCCCCCTAACGGCGACCGTGCGCACTGCATGAGGGAAGGCACGTGACCAGGGCCGGGGAGGTGACCCGGGAGATGGACGGGGGAGGTGACCCGGGAGATGGAGGGGGAGGTGACCCGGGAGATGGAGGGAGAGGTGACCCGGGAGATAGAGGGGGAGGTGACCCGGGAGATGGAGGGGGAGGTGACCCGGGAGATGGAGGGGGAGGTGACCCGGGAGATGGAGGGGGAGGTGACCCGGGAGATGGAGGGGGAGGTGACCCGGGAGATGGAGGGAGAGGTGACCCGGGAGATAGAGGGGGAGGTGACCCGGGAGATGGAGGGGGAGGTGACCCGGGAGATGGAGGGGGAGGTGACCCGGGAGATGGACGGGGGAGGTGACCCGGGAGATGGACAGGGGAGGTGACCCGGGAGATGGAGGGGAGGGGACCCGGGAGATGGGAGGGGACCCGGGAGATGGAGGGGAGGTGACCCGGGAGATGGACGGGGAGGTGACCCGGGAGATGGAGGGGGAGGTGACCCGGGAGATGGAGGGGGAGGTGACCCGGGAGATGGAGGGGAGGTGACCCGGGAGATGGAGGGGGAGGTGACCCGGGAGATGGAGGGGAGGTGACCCGGGAGATGGAGGGGAGGTGACCCGGGAGATGGAGAGGAGGTGACCCGGGAGATGGAGGGGGAGGGGACCCGGGAGATGGACGGGGAGGTGACCCGGGAGATGGAGGGGGAGGGGACCCGGGAGATGGACGGGGAGGTGACCCGGGAGATGGACGGGGAGGTGACCCGGGATATGGAGGGGGAGGTGACCTGGGAGATGGAGGGGAGGTGACCCGGGAGATGGAGGGGGAGGTGACCGGGGAGAAGGATGGGGACGGGGAGGTGACCCGGGAGATGGAGGGGAGGTGACCCGGGAGAAGGATGGGGACGGGGGAGGTGACCCGGGAGATGGAGGGGAGGTGACCCGGGAGAAGGATGGGGACGGGGAGGTGACCCGGGAGATGGAGGGGAGGTGACCCGGGAGATGGAGGGGGAGGTGACCCCGGGAGATGGAGGGGGAGGTGGAGAGGGAGGTGACCCGGGAGATGGAGGGGGAGGTGACCCGGGGAGATGGGAGGGGGAGGTGACCCGGGAGATGGGAGGGGAGGTGACCCGGGAGATGGGAGGGGGAGGTGACCCGGGGAGATGGAGGGGGAAGTGACCCTGGAGATGGAGGGGGAGGTGACCCGGGAGAGAGGAGGAGGAGGTGACCCGGGAGGGGGCGGGGAGGTGACCCGGGAGATGTGGAGGGGAGGTGACCCGGGAGATGGAGGGGAGGTGACCCGGGAGATGGAGGAGGAGGTGACCCGGGAGGGGGCGGGGAGGTGACCCGGGAGATGGAGGGGGAAGTGACCCGGGAGGTGGAGGGGGAGGTGACCCGGGAGGTGGAGGGGAGGTGACCCGGGAGATGGAGGGGGAGGTGACCCGGGAGAAGGAGGAGGAGGTGACCCGGGAGGGGGCGGGGAGGTGACCCGGGAGATGGAGGGGGAAGTGACCCGGGGGAGGTGGAGGGGGAGGTGACCCGGGAGAAGGAGGAGGAGGTGACCCGGGAGGTGGAGGGGAGGTGACCCGGGAGATGGAGGGGAGGTGACCCGGGAGATGGAGGAGGAGGTGACCCGGGAGGGGGCGGGGAGGTGACCCGGGAGATGGAGGGGGAAGTGACCCGGGAGGTGGAGGGGAGGTGACCCGGGAGGTGGAGGGGAGGTGACCCGGGAGATGGAGGGGGAGGTGACCCGGGAGAAGGAGGAGGAGGTGACCCGGGAGGTGGAGGGGAGGTGACCCGGGAGATGGAGGGGGAGGTGACCCGGGAGAAGGAGGAGGAGGTGACCCGGGAGGGGGCGGGGAGGTGACCCGGGAGATGGAGGGGGAAGTGACCCGGGAGGTGGAGGGGGAGGTGACCCGGGAGAAGGAGGAGGAGGTGACCCGGGAGGTGGAGGGGAGGTGACCCGGGAGATGGAGGGGAGGTGACCCGGGAGATGGAGGAGGAGGTGACCCGGGAGATGGAGGGGGAGGTGACCTGGGAGATGGAGG
The DNA here is from genome assembly GCF_040894005.1 of Engystomops pustulosus. Taxonomy (NCBI): domain Eukaryota; kingdom Metazoa; phylum Chordata; class Amphibia; order Anura; family Leptodactylidae; genus Engystomops; species Engystomops pustulosus. The sequence goes on from NW_027284975.1 coordinate 413,634, forward strand.
GGGAGGTGACCCGGGAGATGGAGGGGAGGTGACCCGGGAGATGGAGGGGGAGGTGACCCGGGAGGTGGAGGAGAGGTGACCCGGGAGATGGAGGGGGAGGTGACCCGGGAGATGGAGGGGGAGGTGACCCGGGAGATGGAGGGGAGGTGACCCGGGAGATGGAGGGGGAGGTGACCCGGGAGATGGAGGGGAGGTGACCCGGGAGATGGAGGGGGAGGTGACCCGGGAGATGGACAGGGGAGGTGACCCGGGAGATGGAGGGGGAGGGGACCCGGGAGATGGAGGGGAGGTGACCCGGGAGATGGAGGAGGAGGTGACCCGGGAGATGGAGGGGGAGGTGACCCGGGAGATGGAGGGGAGGTGACCCGGGAGATGGAGGGGAGGTGACCCGGGAGATGGAGGGGAGGTGACCCGGGAGATGGACGGGGAGGTGACCCGGGAGATGGAGGGGGAGGTGACCCGGGAGATGGAGGGGAGGTGACCCGGGAGATGGAGGGGGAGGTGACCCGGGAGATGGAGGGGGAGGTGACCGGGGAGAAGGATGGGGACGGGGAGGTGACCCGTGAGATGGAGGGGAGGTGACCCGGGAGATGGAGGGGAGGTGACCCGGGAGAAGGATGGGGACGGGGAGGTGACCCGGGAGATGGAGGGGAGGTGACCCGGGAGATGGAGGGGAGGTGACCCGGGAGATGGACGGGGAGGTGACCCGGGAGATGGAGGGGAGGTGACCCGGGAGATGGAGGGGCAGGGGGAGGGGGAGGTGACCCGGGAGATGGACGGAGAGGTGACCCGGGAGATGGAGGGGGAGGTGACCCGGGAGATGGGAGGGGAGGTGACCCGGGAGGTGGATGGGGAGGTGACCCGGGAGATGGGAGGGGAGGTGACCCGGGAGATGGGAGGGGAGGTGACCCGGGAGATGGAGGGGGGAGGTGACCCGGGAGATGGACGGGGAGGTGACCCGGGAGATGGACGGGGAGGTGACCCGGGAGATGGAGGGGGAGGTGACCCGGGAGGTGGAGGGGGAGGTGACCCGGGAGGTGGAGGGGGGAGGTGACCCTGGAGATGGACGGGGAGGTGACCGGGGAGATGGACGGAGAAGGTGACCATGGAGATGGAGGGGGAGGTGACCTGGGAGATGGAGGGGAGGTGACCCGGGAGATGGACGGAGAAGGTGACCCTGGAGATGGAGGGAGAGGTGACCCGGGAGATGGAGGGGAGGTGACCCGGGAGATGGAGGGGGAGGTGACCCGGGAGATGGAGGGGAGGTGACCCGGGAGATGGAGGGGAGGTGACCCGGGAGATGGAGGGGGAGGTGACCTGGGAGATGGAGGGGGAGGTGACCCGGGAGGGGGAGGGGGAGGTGACCCGGGAGATGGAGGGGAGGTGACCCGGTAGATGGAGGGGGAAGTGACCCTGGAGATGGAGGGGGAGGTGACCCGGGAGAAGGAGGAGGAGGTGACCGGGGAGAAGGATGGGGACGGGGAGGTGACCGGGGAGAAGGATGGGGAGGTGACCCGGGAGATGGAGGGGGAGGTGACCCGGGAGGTGGAGGGGGAGGTGACCCGGGAGGTGGAGGGGGAAGGTGACCCTGGAGATGGACGGGGAGGTGACCGGGGAGATGGACGGAGAAGGTGACCCTGGAGATGGAGGGGGAGGTGACCCGGGAGATGGAGGGGGAGGTGACCCGGGAGGGGGAGGGGGAGGTGACCCGGGAGATGGAGGGAAGGTGACCCGGTAGATGGAGGGGGAAGTGACCTGGGAGATGGAGGGGGAGGTGACCTGGGAGATGGACGGGGAGGTGACCCGGGAGATGGGAGGGGAGGTGACCCGGGAGATGGAGGGGGAGGTGACCCGGGAGATGGAGGGGTAGGTGACCCGGGAGGTGGAGGGGGAGGTGACCCGGGAGGTGGAGGGGAAGGTGACCCTGGAGATGGACGGGGAGGTGACCGGGGAGATGGACGGAGAAGGTGACCCTGGAGATGGAGGGGGAGGTGACCCGGGAGATGGAGGGGGAGGTGACCCGGGAGATGGAGGGGGAGGTGACCCGGGAGATGGAGGGGGAGGTGACCCGGGAGATGGAGGGGGAGGTGACCCGGGAGATGGAGGGGAGGTGACCCGGGAGATGGAGGGGGAGGTGACCCGGGAGATGGAGGGGAGGTGACCCGGGAGATGGAGAGGAGGTGACCCGGGAGATGGAGGGGGAGGTGACCCGGGAGATGGAGGGGAGGTGACCCGGGAGATGGAGGGGGAGGTGACCCGGGAGATGGAGGGGGAGGTGACCCAGGAGATGGATGGGGGAGGTGACCCGGGAGATGGAGGGGGAGGTGACCCGGGAGATGGAGGTGACCCGGGAGATGGAGGGGGAGGGGGAGGTGACCCGGGAGATGGATGGGGGAGGTGACCGGGAGATGGAGGGGGAGGGGGAGGTGACCCGGGAGATGGACGGGGAGGTGATTCGGGAGATGGAGGGGGAGGTGACCAGGAGATGGAGGTGACCCGGGAGATGGAGGGGGAGGGGGAGGGGGAGGTGACCCGGGAGATGGATGGGGGAGGTGACCCGGGAGATGGAGGGGGAGGGGGAGGTGACCCGGGAGATGGATGGGGGAGGTGACCCGGGAGATGGACGGGGAGGTGACCCGGGAGATGGAGGTGACCCGGGAGATGGAGGGGGAGGGGAAGGTGACCCGGGAGATGGATGGGGGAGGTGACCCGGGAGATGGAGGGGGAGGGAGGTGACCCGGGAGATGGAGGGGAGGTGACCCGGGAGATGGACGGGGAGGTGACCCGGGAGATGGAGGTGACCCGGGGAGATGGAGGGGGAGGGGGAGGTGACCCGGGAGATGGAGGGGGAGGTGACCCGGGAGATGGAGGGGGAGGTGACCCGGGAGATGGAGGGGAGGTGACCCGGGAGATGGAGGGGGAGGTGACCCGGGAGATGGAGGGGAGGTTACCCGGGAGATGGAGGGGGAGGTGACCCGGGAGATGGAGGGGGAGGTGACCCGGGAGATGGAGGGGGAGGTGACCCGGGAGATGGAGGGGGAGGTGACCGGGGAGATGGAGGGGGAGGTGACCCGGGAGATGGAGGGGGAGGTGACCCGGGAGATGGAGGGAGAGGTGACCGGGGAGATGGAGGGGGAGGTGACCCGGGAGATGGACAGGGGAGGTGACCCGGGAGATGGAGGGGGAGGTGACCCGGGAGATGGAGGGGAGGTGACCCGGGAGATGGAGGGGGAGGTGACCCGGGAGATGGAGGGGAGGTTACCCGGGAGATGGAGGGGGAGTTGACCCGGGAGATGGAGGGGGAGGTGACCCGGGAGATGGAGGGGGAGGTGACCGGGGAGATGGAGGGGGAGGTGACCCGGGAGATGGAGGGGGAGGTGACCCGGGAGATGGAGGGAGAGGTGACCGGGGAGATGGAGGGGAGGTGACCCGGGAGATGGAGGGGGAGGTGACCCGGGAGATGGAGGGGGAGGTGACCCGGGAGGTGGAGGGGGAGGTGACCCCGGGAGATGGAGGGAGAGGTGACCCGGGGAGATGGAGGGGGAGGTGACCCTGGAGGTGGAGGGAGAGGTGGGATGACAGGGACAGGATCTTCCTGCTGTTCCGTGTTCTGGTGTCATGGAGCCGGTCCACTCAGATGTCTCTTGATTCTCTTTGATTTTCTTTTTTTTATTTGTGTATTTTGTGGCTTGTGACGTCTTCCTGTGGGTCCGATACAGAACTCCTGGGCCCATATGGCGGTTATAGGGGGAGTAGCAGTCAGCACCGGCCCTTCCATCCGGATCACAAGGTTTGTATAATGTGAAGCTGGAAGCTCCGGGGGACATTGATCTTAGTTGGCGTTTTTTAGCGCAGTTAGTTAATTTGGAGCATTTTTGTGACTTTTTCTGGCGCTCGTCCCAGTCCGGCACTTGGTGGTTCTGAGTCTTATCTGACCCAGTGAGCGGCTGCGGTCCGGACGCTGTACAAGCAGAGACTTTCCTCAGTGTCGCTTCCTTATTGGTCACAGGTGACATTTACTTTGTGGGGTGACAGTAACGCCCCGGGCCCCCCCCCTCACTGGCAGGAAGGTGGCGGAGGGGGCTGAATAGTCGCAGGGGCTAGCAGGTCCTGATAAATGTGCCCCGAGGAGTCCGAGATACGGATGTGGTGTTAAACGCCAGCGAACTCCATAGAAGACAAAGCAGACGGGTGATAGCAGAGTCCAGAAGATGAGTGGACCAGCGCCACGACCTGGAGACCACAGAACCACAGGGGGGGGGGGGGTCCTGACCCTCTCATCTAAACTGAAGCCCCCAGAGATGACAACCAGGAAGGGAGTAAAGCAGCGTTCAGACTAGTAACGAGAGTCATCAATGTATCCTCAGCCGTACCAAGCCTCGTATGTGGGGAGGGGTAGGTGATATATGATGAGGGGTAGGTGATATATGATGAGAGGTAGGTGATATATGATGAGGGTAGGTGATATATGATGAGGGGTAGGTGATATATGATGAGGGGTAGGTGATATATGATGAGAGGTAGGTGATATATGATGAGAGGTAGGTGATATATGGGGAGGGGTAGGTGATATATGATGAGGGGTAGGTGATATATGATGAGGGGTAGGTGATATATGATGAGAGGTAGGTGATATATGATGAGGGGTAGGTGATATATGATGAGGGGTAGGTGATATATAATGAGAGGTAGGTGATATATGATGAGGGGTAGGTGATATAGGGAGGGGTAGGTGATATATGATGAGGGGTAGGTGATATATAATGAGGGGCAGGTGATATATGATGAGGGGTAGATGATATATGATGAGGAGTAGGTGATATATGATGAGGGGTAGGTGATATGTGATGAGAGGTAGGTGATATATGGTAGGATGAGAGGTAGGTGATATATGATGAGGGGTAAGTGATATATGATGAGAGGTAGGTGATATATGATGAGGGGTAAGTGATATATGATGAGAGGTAGGTGATATATGATGAGGGGTAGGTGATATATGATGAGGGGTAGGTGATATATGATGAGGGGTAGGTGATATATGATGAGGGGTAGGTGATATGATGAGAGGTAGGTGATATATGATGAGGGGTAGGTGATATATGATGAGGGTAGGTGATATATGATGAGAGGTAGGTGATATATGAGGAGAGGTAGGTGATATATGATGAGGGGTAGGTGATATATGATGAGAGTGTAGGTGATATGATGAGAGGTAGGTGATATATGATGAGGGGTAGGTGATATATGATGAGGGGTAGGTGATATATGATGGAGGTAGGTGATATATGATGAGGGGTAGGTGATATATGATGAGGGGTAGGTGATATATGATGAGAGGTAGGTGATATATGATGAGAAGGTAGGTGATATATGATGAGAGGTAGGTGATATATGATGAGAGGTAGGTGATATATGATGAGGGGTAGGTGATATATGATGAGAGGTAGGTGATATATGATGAGAGGTAGGTGATATATGATGAGGGGTAGGTGAGTGATGAGGTAGGTGATATTAGTGAGGGTAGGTGATATTGATGAGGGGTAGGTGATATATGATGAGTGGGTGAGTATGCTGGAGGG